>NW_026712240.1:892008-1123016 GCF_030504385.1 Musca domestica | reverse complement strand
AGATTTTTTCACAAAATCGACTTTTAAAAAAACTTTTGATCAAAATCCAAATTGAAAAAATATTTAAAAAAAAACACATTTAAAAATTGTTGAAAAATATAAAATTTCAAGTTCAAAAACAAAGGTTTAAAAACAAATGCGTTTGTTTAAAAAAATTAAAAAAAAATAGAGAACTATTTAAAAAAATAATCCGTACTTTAAAAAATGTTCTCAAAAAACCCTTAAAAAATATTGCAAAATAATTTACGAAGGAAATGAGTATTGCAAAAAATCATTAATAAAAAATCTAAAAAATGTTTAATAAATGTAAACAAATAAATAAATAAAATAATCTCAAAATCCACTTAAAAAACCCTAATAAAAATTTTCTTAAACCCCATATTTTGAAAAAAAAAAATCTGTTTGGAATAATATTCTTAAATATTCAAAAAAAATGTCAAATTTAAAAAAAAGTTAAAAAGTGCGTTTGTAGAAAAATTTTATTAAATTCAAACAAGTAAAAAAACATTAAGTTCGGCCGGGCCAAACTTTTAATACCCTCCACCCTAGGGTAAAAGAACGTTAGAAGAAATGTGGCAAAAAACATTAAAATGCCGAATATCGGGAGGTACCGTTATATAGGGGCTACACCAACACGTGCACATATAATTACAATGTTTCGCCACACGAACTAGGACCCATTATGACCCACAAATACCAACTTTTACACAAATCAGTGAAAAAATGTGGCATAAATCATCAAAATACCGAATATCGGGAGGTACCGTTATATGGGGACTATACCAGAACGTGGACCTATACATGCAATGTTTTGCCACACGCTCAGGGACCCGTTGTGACCTACAAATACCAATTTTCAGACAAATCCGTGAAAAAATGTGGCATAAATCATCAAAATACCGAATATCGGTAGGTACCGTTATATGGGGCTATACCAAAACGTGGACCTATACATGCAATGTTTTGCCACACGCTCAGGGACCCGTCATGACCAACAAATACCAATTTTCAGATAAATCCGTGAAAAAATGTGGCATAAATCATCAAAATACCGAATATCGTGAGGTACCGTTACATGGGGACTATACCAGAACGTGGACCGATATATCTCATTTTCAATACCAACCATCCTAGGGACAATACTCACACTTGTGCCAAATTTCAAAGGTCTACGTCAAATAATGTGGGCTCTATCGTGATTTCAACAGACAGACAGACAGACAGACGGACAGACAGACGGACATCGCTAAATCGTCTTAGAATTTTATGCTGATTATGAATATATATACTTTATGGGGTCTACGACGAATATTTAGAGGTGTTACAAACGGAATGACAAAGTTAATATACCCTCCTACCCATGGTGGAGGGTATAAAAAAAAAGAAAAATCCGATTTTTAAAATATATTCTCAGAAGCCATTGAAAAAATACTGGACAAATTTTTCGTTACAAAAAAAAAAAAAAAAAAAAAAAAATTAAAAATGTTTAATGTTAGAAAAAAATCCGATTTAAAAAAATACTCAAAAACCCATTGAAATAATATTACACATGAAAATATAGACAAAATTCTTCAAGAAAAAATTAGTTCACTCCTTCTGGTAACTCCCGAAAAACAGGATAACGTATTTAGATTTTCTTTAAATTTTGTCCTTCCATTACTTTATAATTATTAGATGAAGTTTGAAAAAACTAAGTTTGGAATAAATATCTAAGAAACAAAATAAAAAAATTCTCAAAAAATAAATTTAAAAAAAATAAACGTAAAAAATCGTCCTAATACATTTACATTTGATAAAAAATATTTCAATTTTTTTTTTTTTAAATTCTTGAAAAATATATTTTCATAGTTTGTGGTTGATGAATTTATTTGTGTGTCACCCTAATGCAAATGATATCACATATTGCAACATACAAACATCATAAAAGGGATTTCCTACCATAAAACGTGGCATACCACGAATTATGCATTTAAAAAACGGTGCGTACGAATTTGTTCGCCAAAAAAATCTTAACATTTTTCAACATTAGGACGTACGTAAAAAAAGTATAAAATATTATATTTAAATATTTTTATATATATTGACGATTTTTAAAAAATATTTTTCAAAGCCGTTTATAAATCGTCGATTTTTTAAATACTTTTCAAGGCCATATGAAAATCGAGAATTTATTAAAAATATATTTTTCAAGGCGATATTAAAAATTATTTTAAAAAAGAAAACATTTCCATTTAAATAAAAATTGTATTTTTTTAATACATGATGTATTTATATTTATTTTTAGCGGCCATGTATATATTGAAGATTCTTGAAAAATATTTTTCAAGGCCATATAAATTTATTAGGAAAATAATTTTAATTTAATTAAAAATAATTAAATAAATAAAAAATAATTTTGAGGCCGACCAAAAAATCGTGGATTTAAAAATAGTAAACGTTTTTAAAAACATAATATATTTATACATGGTGAGATGAGGAAAAACTGCAACCAACTTCACACTGCTCTCATTTGAAAGATACTCGTCCGACTGCTGTTAAAATTATTCCAGTGAAAGCTCATTATATTGTTTGCAAGCGTACAAAAGCATTTTGGTGAGTATTTTCCAGAAAAAAAGTTAGTCGTGAGCGACTTGATCGAAATCCGCGTCAAAGTGGCCGAAAAATGGCTTGTAAGTGACATATCGCAATATTCCATTCGGCAAATATTGAAAAATGAGCTCGGGGTAAAGCTATTGAAATTCCAAAAAGTGCAAAAACTTATACCGCAACAGAAAGAAAATAGATTCTAAAGAGCTAGAGAGTTACCTCGTTTGACCAAAAGTGGTGAACTGCCGAATTTGGTTTTCTCATCGGAGAAGAAGAAAAAAAGATTCATTGTCCAGCAGTAAACAAAGAAAATGATCGTGGATCGTGTTTACTTGCCAAAGAGGTCAGCTGAAAATGTGCACCTTCGGTTGGCCACCAGAAATCAAGCGCCGGCCATGGTGATGGTGGGCCGCCATGTGGTCGCTCTCCGCTCTTATTAATCGACCGTGGTATCAGAATAAATGCCAAATATTATCACGAAAGTATTCTGGAGGGTGTATTAAAGCCTTGGGCACGCAGACCTTGGACATTCCAACATTCATCACGCGCCACCCAAGAATGGTTACGAAATGATCTTCCTCGCTTCATTTCCAGCGCACAATGGCCACCAAAATCTTCGGATACCAATCGTTGGTCTATTGTTTCTGGAAAGTATTTTGGAAAGCAAGTTTGGCACTAAAAAATACCAAAGTGTCGATCATCTCAAGCAAGCGCTTCGCCGGGAATAGGCCAAAATACGGCAGAGCAACATTCGGGCAGAGTGTAAGGGTTTCATTGGCCGCTTGAGGGCCATAATTTGTGCCAACGGTGACCAATTCGAACAAATCTAAATTTATTCTAAAATTTGATTATATTCCGATATTTTTTTAATAAAATTATTTTCATTCAATAAATTTAAAAAAATTTAAAAATTATGGCGATTGACTTTGTTGTAGTTTTTTTTATCCCACCCTGTACATCTTAATATTTTATGTCAAATTTAAAGCAAGTAGTTTAAAAATCCATAGTATTTTTTTAAATTTTTAATCAAAATTGCTAAAAAAAATCCCTTAAATAGATTTTTAAATCTTTATTATTATCCTAATGACCTGATTTGTCCACGATATTTTCCATTGCTTCATTATTTTTCCATTGCCAGCCTAATGTCCATTCACTTACATTGTGTAAAATTTAACAGCATTTTAATATTCGCTTAAAAGTCCAATATTAGTTTTGTGATTCATAACTAAAAATCCGCATTTTAATGGTCGAAACATTAATCGAAACTAAATCTCAAACAAAAAACCAAGAGCATTGCTTCTGATATTTGATGCCATTAAGAACCCAAATTAAAAGTGGTTGGTTGGATGGCGAGCCTTCATACATAAATACAATAAATATGATTTAAGATTTTTGTTGTGAATTGAAAATAAATGAGAAGATATGATTTTTGCTGTAAGCTGGAAATAAATTTGAAAATTTTGAGCCACCCATAATATGGCAATGCATCTTCAATAAATTCAATTTTTATGCAGTCCAAACTACGTCGTCACAATTTGCGTGTGTGTGTGTGTGCGTTTTGAGAATATATTTGCATGGAATGTATCGAATGGCAAATTCAACAGCCATTTGAATAATTTCAACATCAAATTGGAGATTTATTTTTAGAAACAAAATTGAATTTGATTTGAAAATTCAAATGATTTTATAAATAAAAGTACTTATATAAAAAGGTGCCAGGTTTGTAGGGGAGAGAGAGAGGAAGGCAGATTATTGTAAGTCGAAAATTTAAAATGACTTTTTTCGTATTATGTTTTTTATTTGAAATTGGTTGAAATTTCCAAGTATCAAAACAAAGGCAAAAATGGTAATGACTACAGATAAAAAAACTAATTTTTGTAATTGATATAAAATTTAAATTTAATTGAATAATAAAAAATCTATTCATTTTTAATAAAAATGTTCAATTTAAAAAAAAAATTAAATTTACAAAAAATCCTAAATTTTCAAAAAAAAAAAATGGAATTTTCGAAAAAGTCTCGAATTATAAGAAAATATTTATTCATTTTTATGAAAATCTCAAATTTTTTAACAAAATTTATAAAAATAAAATCAAAATTTTCAATTTCCAAGGATCAAAAACAAGGCAACAAGTTAAAAAGCAGGGCCGAACTTTTAATACCCTCCACCATTTGCAACGAATTTGGAAATTTTCAAAAAATAAAATCCTTAAAAATTCTGTTAAAATTTTAAAAATACCGAATATAGCCGTTATTTTGGGGTCTATACGACGTGGACATGCATAGGCATTGTTGGTCATAAGCCATTACCATATTCAAATTCGAAACTTGAAATAAACGGTGAACAATGTAGCTAAAATCATCAAAATACCGAATATAGGGAGGTACCGTTATATGGGGGCTATACGAAGACCTGGACCCGCACAGACAATTTTCTGTCACAGACTTTAGTTCCCATAACGAACTTCAAATACCAATTTTAAAACAATTCCGGTGAATAATGTCGCTAAAATCATCAAAATACCGAATATAGAGAGGTACCGTTATATGGGGCTATACGAAGACGTGGACCTGCACGGATAATTTTCCGCCTTAGGATGTAGTATCCATTTTGAACTTCAAATACCAAATTTGAAACAATTCCCGTGAATAATGTCGCTAAAATCATCAAAATACCGAATATCGGGAGGTACCGTTATATGGGGGCTATATGAAAACGTGGACCTACATGGCCCATTTACGAACTTAACCTGCCTACTGGAAAAATAAACATGTGTGCAAAATTTTAGCCACCTATCTCAATTCATTCGAAAGATAGCGTGATTACAACAGACAGACAGACAGACGGACAGACAGACAGACAGACAGACAGACGGACATCGCTAAATCGACTTAGAATTTTACGCTGATCAAGAATATATATACTTTGTTGGGTCTGATATGAGTATTTCGAGGAGTTACAAACGGAATGACAAAGTTAATATACCCTCCATAGTATGGTGGAGGGTATAAAAATGGTAAAGACTAGACAAAATAGGAAAGGTGTCAATATTTGGACTGCCCACAATAGGACTCTGTCTTTATGCTTCTATGTCTTGGATCAAAAAAAAAATATAATAAAAAAAAATTGAAATTGATATAAAATTTATTTAATTAAATAATAAAAAATGTGCTCATTTCCGATAAAAAAAGATCTTAAATTCTTAAAAAAATAAAATTAAAAAAAGAAATCCTAAATTTCCAAAAAAAATGGAATATTCGAAAAACTTTTTAAAAAAAAAATATTTTTTTTTAAATTATTCATTTTAAATAAAAAACTTCAATTCTTAAAACAAAAAATTACAAATGAAAAAAAAAAACTAAATTTCAACAAAAAATTGGATATTTCGAAAAAAATTAAAACTTTGAAATATAAATAATAAAAAATGTGTTTCGATGAAAAACAAATCTCAAATTCTTAAAAAAATATTAAAATTTTAAAAAAAAAACCCTAAATTTTCAATTTCCTAAATTTCGAAAAAATCTCAAATTCTTTAAAAAAATTATACATTTTAAATAAAAAACTCTAATTCTTAAAACAAAAAATTAAAAACTCAAAAAAAGAATTGTTTGGAATAATCGAAAAAATCTCGATTTAAAAAAAAAAACAAGTTAAAAAAGCTGTAAGTTCAGCCGGGCCGAACCTTAAATACCCTCCACCATTTGGAACGAATTTGGAAATTTTCAAAAAAAAAAAAAAAAATAGAATAGAATAGAATCCATTAAAAATTCTGTTAAAATCTTAAAAATACCGGGAGTTACCTTTATATTTGGCGTCTATACGAAGACGTGGACCTGCATTAGGAACTTCAAATGGAAAATTTGAAACAATTTCGGTTAATAATGTCGCTAAAATCATCAAAATACCAAGTGTAGGGAGGCACCGTTATATGGGGGCTATACGAAGACCTGGACCTGCAAAGACAATTTTTTGTCATAGACTGTAGTATGCATTACGAACTTCAAATACCAAATTTGAAACAATTTCGGTGAATAATGTCGTTGAAATCATCAAAATGCCGAATATCCGGAGGTACCGTTATATGGGGGATATATGAAGATATAGACCTGCAAAGGCAATTTTCTGTCATAGACTGTAGTATCTATTTGGAACTTCAAATACAAAATTTGAAAGAATTTCCGTGAATAAAGTCGCTGAAATCATCGAAATACCGAATATAGGGAGGGGTACCGATATATGGGGGCTACATCTAAACGTGGACCTATGTAGCCCATTTTCAATACTAAAAGTCCTGCAGACCAAACACACATCTGAGTAAAATTTCATCAACCTACTTCAACTCGTTTCGAAGCTAGAGTGATTGCCAAAGACGGACGCCTGGGCGAACCTCGCTAAATCGACACAGAATTTTATGATGATCAAGAATATATATACTTTGTGGGATCTAAGATGTACATTCGAATGACATACTTAATATAACTCGGATACTATGGTGGAGGTTATAAAAATTTATTCGTTTTTAATAAAAAATCTCAAGTCCGTAAAAAATAAAAAAAAAAATTTTGGCACTTCGAAAAAATTCTCCATTAAAAAAAATATTCATTTTTAATTAAAAATAGAATTTAAAAAAATCCTAAATTTCCAAAAATTTTTATATATTAATATTTTAACACAAAAATTGAGTTCGAGGTCTCCAGTCCTGTTCTCCACTCATATTTTATTAAAAAAATCAAAATTTAAAAAAAAACTTAAATATAATTTTTTTTGAATTGAAAAAATCTCAATTTTTTTATTAAATTCTTAAAAATTCCCTTCCTTTTTTATTATCAGTGTTTTAATTTTATTTTAATTTCCCTTTTTTATTTTAATTAGCTTAATTTATATTTTGTAATTAAAATTTAATTTAAGTTAAGTAATTTTATTATGGTCAGAATGAGCTGTTCGTCTATTTGTGAATTCGCCGGGATTAAATATATTCGCGATTTATTAATTTGAGTAATTTTATTGACTTGGATTCAATTTTATTTAATTTAATAGAATTTATTTAAATTCACTTTTCCAATAGAACAAATATTGAGTTCTAGGACTCTGATCCTGTTCTTCACTCATATTTTATTGAATAAAAAAATATTTTTTTGTTTTTCAATTAACACCCAAAGTAAAACCCCCAATCCAAAAATGCTTGACCTTTAAAATGTCTTATGCAGTAGAACGGGTTTTCAATTTCATTACCAAGAGCAGTGGTAAGCAAAAAAGGAAAAAAACTAAATATTGAAATAAACAATCGATCATTCGGGTGTCGAATGCTAGACTTTTGGCCATTACTAAAATTAAGTGAAAGCCAAGCGGTTTTCAATGAAATTATTGTAAACAATATTAAATTACAACCAAATATACAGATATACAAATATTGGGTTCATTGACAATATTGAACAATTTTACAAACATATAATTCTTTGGAGTTTTTTTTTTAAATTTTAATTTTTTAATTTTTTAACTGAATTCGGGACTATAGCTATAGTCGAGGTCAAAAGGTCTAATAACACTGTGAAACACCTATTTTGGGGGGTGGAAAATTCTAAATGGAGTTGATAATACTCGGTTAATAGAACAAAATCCCAAAAGGGGTTTGGGTTCCCAGGCCAAGCTTTTTTTTAGAGCTCATACAGATTTGCTCATTTTCACTCGGGAGTGAAACTTCCACGCGAGCAAGATTGCTCGAATAGTGGGAGTTTTTTTCGGGGGTCTACTTTTCACTCTTTTGTTTTGGCTGAAGAACACTCCCAAGTCATTCTTGTTTGAAAAATTAGAGTGGGACCATAGTCGCTCAAAATAGAGCAAGCATTTGCTCTAAGAGTGAAAATGAGTAGATTTGTGTGTGTGTAAGATCAAACGGTTTTTGAAGTTGTTGTGTACTGAAGAAGAGGGGAAGAAAAAAGGGAGGCGATCTTACAGAAGAATACACATATACAAATCTATAACAAGAATTAAAAAAGTGCCCCGCAAGTGTAGAATCTGCTCGATTTTTGAACGAATTTTGCTAACACTCAAAATCGAGGAAAATATGCTCACTTCTATTCGAGCGACTTCTTAAAATTTAGTTTGCTCGAATTTTTATCTGCTCCCTGGAGTTCTTCCTCTCGAATTCGAGTGAGTTTCTTTACTTCGCAAAAATTTAAGATAGAGTTTTTAATTTGATACATATCTATGGGTTATATAAGGAATCATTTGTACAAAATATGAGTCATGTCGGTCCACGTTTTGGTATAACCCTTATATGAAGGTATTCGGGATCTTGGCCACATTTTTCAATTGATTTGGTTCTTATTTGGCATCTTGGTATCTAAAACAAGTTAAAAAGTAGTAAGTTCGGCCGGGCCGAACTTTTAATACCCTCCACAATTTGGAACGAATTTGGAAATAAAATCCTTCAAAAATTCGGTTAAAATTTTAAAAATAAAGAATATCGCCGTTATATTGGTGTCTATACGACGTGGACCTACATGGGCATTGTTTGTCATAAGTCAGTACCATATTCTAATTCGAAACTTAAAATAAACGATGAATAATGTAGCTAAAATAATAAATTAAAATATCGTATATAGGGAGGTAGTGTTATATCGGAGCTGTGCGAAGACCTGAACCAGCATAGACAATTTTCTGCCATAGGCTGTAGCATCCATTACGAAATTCAAATACGCGTCTTAAACAATTTCGGTGGGTATTGTACCTAAACTCGTCAAAATACCGAATATAGGGAGATACTGGTATGTGGGGCCTATACGAAGACCTGGACCTGCATAGACAATTTTCTGTCATAGACTGTAGAACGCAATATGAGCTCTAAATACGTAATTTGGAAAAATTCCGGAAAATAATGCGGCTAAAATCATCAAAATACCGAACTCAGGGAGGTACCGTTATATGGTGGCTATACGAAGACGTGGACCTGCACAGACAATTTTCTGTCTTAGGCTGTAGTATCCATTACGAACTTCAAATACCATAATTTAAACAATTCTGGTTGAATAATGTCGCTAAAATCATCAAAATACCGAATATCGGGAGGTACTGTTATATGGGGGCTATATGATAACTTGGACCTACATGGCCCATTTACGAACTTAACCTGCCTACTGGAAAAATAAACATGTGTGCAGAATTTTAGCATTCTATCTCAATTCGTTCGAAAGATAGCGTGATTACAACAGGCAGACAGACAGACGGACAGACAGACGGATATGGATAAATCGATTTAGAATTTTACGCTTATCAAGAATATATATACTTTGTTGGGTCTGACATGAGTATTTCGAGGAGTTACAAACGGAATGACAAAGTTAATATACCCTACATAGTATGGTGGAGGATATGAAAGCCTCTGCACAGAAAATGTTTTATGTAGGTCAATGTTTCGAAGTGGCGCCCAAATAAATATATCACTTGATTTTACACTTTTTCAAAGGTGGCCTTCAAACGGCCAATAAAACCGTCACACGCTGTCCGGTATTTTGGCCCATTGCTGGCGAAGCGCTTGCTTGAGGTGATCGACCCGTTGGTATTTATTAGTGCCAACCTTGCTTTCCAAAATACTCCAGACACAATAGTCCAACGGATTGGTATTCGGAGATTTTGGTGGCCATTGTGTGCTGGAAATGAAGCGAGAAACCTCATTTTGTAACCATTCTTGGGTGGCGCGTGCTGAGTGCGATGGTGCTAAATCCTGTTGGAATATCCAAGGTCTGCGGAAAAAATGTTTGTGTGCCCTTGGGCACACCCTCCAGAATATTTTCGCGATAATATTCGGCATTTATTCTGATGCCATGGTCGATTAATACGAGCGGAGAGCGATCATCGGCTTTTATGGCGGCCCACACCATCACCATGGCCGGCGCGCTGGAGTTCTGGTGGCCAACCTAAGGTGCACATTTCAGCTGACCTCTTTGGCAAGTAAACGCGATCATTTTGTTTGCTTACAAACTGCTGGACAACGAAAGTTTTCTCATCGGAGACGGAAAAAAACAAATTCAGCAGTTCACCACTTTTGTTCGGCCAAGCGAAGCAACTCTTTAGCTCTTTTGAGTCTATTTTCGTTCTGTTGCGTTGTAAGTTCTTGCACTTTTTCGAATTTCAATGACTTTACCCCAAGCTCATTTTTCAATATTTGCCGAATGGAAAATTGCGATATGTTCAGCTCACGAGCCATTTTTCGGCAACTGCAACACGGGTTTCGATTAAGTCGCTTCCTTTACTTTTCGAACCATTTCTGCTGATTTTGATGGTTTCTTCCGGCCACTTCCGTGACGTCGGGCTACGCTACCAGTATCACGGAATCGGTAACAAGCGCTGGTACGAGACACAAAAGATTTATTCACATTTAAATGCTGGAGTGCCCTAACGATAGCCACTTGTGGTTTTCCAGCCAAATATAAAGAAATCATACTATCACGCTTTAATTCCATCACGAATAACCTTTTTTTCTGGAAAATTCTCACCAAAATGCTTTTGTACGCCGCTTGTAAACAATATAATGAGCTGTCACTGGAATAATTTTAACAGCTGTCGGACGAGAGGCTTAGAAATGACAGCAGTCTGAAGTTGGTTGCAGTTGTTTCATCTGGTTACAAAATGAGGCTGCTCGCTTCATTTCCGGCGCACAATAGCCACCAAAATCTTCGGGTACCAAACCGTTGGACTATTGTGTCTGGAGTATTTCGGAAAGCAAGGTTGGCACTAAAAAATACCAAAGTGTCGATCACCTCAAGCAAGCGCTTCGCCGGAAATGGGCCAAAATACCGCAGAGCAACATTCGGGCTGCGTGTGACGGTTTCATTGGACGTTGGAAGGCCATAATTCGTGCCAAAGGTGACCAATTCGAACAAAACTAAACTTATTCTAAAATCTGATGCTATTTCCGACATTTTTTGCTTTCATTCAATAAAATTTGAAAAAAAAAAACAAATGTAAAAATTATGGCGCTTGTCTTTGTTGCCGTTTTCTTTTATCTCACCCTGTATGGTTCATATATGACACGTTGTAAAATTTATATCAGACTTGGCGAACTGCTTCGGAACCTCCACCATAAGCCGTCAACAGTTAAAATCATTATAACTCAAGGCTGGGGGTATTCATCTGTCGAAAGAATCCTCTGATACTACCTAACCTGTTTTAAAGAATTTTGGATTTTTGGAATTATTTTTTTTTCAAAGGACCTGGATTTTTCAGAAATATTTTTTCAAAAAAACTTTCCGAACCTTTTTTGATTTGATTTATGTATGTACATATGTATATTGTTTGTTGCTTTATTCCAACGCATTTTTCAAATATTTCGACATCAACGGCTGGCATGCTGTCCGAATCGAAATGAATGAAATGTTGAATATTGGACACAAGGTCAGTGTTTGTTCGGTTGTTGTCGTCTGTCAACCCAATTTCAATTAACAAATTTGCTCTTGTTGCAAATGTGGCCGTAGCAATAAAGTGCGCCGGACAATAGAAAAATTGAGAATCTCAGGTTTCAAAATTCCCAAATGAGTTTCCAGACCAGCCGTACTCAAACCCAATTCCTATATTTAGGTAAAAATAGCCGTCCCATTCATGGTGGACATGTAATTCAAGAATCCAACAATTAACTGAAAGTGAAACATGTCTGGCCAACTGCTCGTGGGGGGTGATGTAACTCCCATTCGAAATGAAAATCAATCCATCCATCTAACCATTCCATTAATTTTCGTTTTCCATTTAATCTCATTTTCATTGCGCATGAATGTTGGCCAATGGAGGAGATGAGGAGAGGAGAGCAGGGCGCCGAGCGAGCGAGTAGTCCATCGTCCATCCATATGTGTGATGATGACAGGCCTGCAACGGCATTAACAGAACCAGTAGCTAGACAAGTTCGTATGTCATTCATTAACAGCTGCTCAAGAAAGCAACAAATAGCTAGCCAGCCAGCCAGCAAGGCAGTCAATGCATTTCAGTTTAGTTCGGAGCGATTTTGTTGTTGTTGTTGTTGTAATAAAAATTGTGTTAGCCATGACATGGTTTATTGAACCCGCTCTCAACTTAACGCAATGTATGTACATAGAAATATGCAATGAATCGCAAGCGGGTTTACATACATACAAACATCCAGATGGTCGATTTGAAAATCATAGAATTGGATTTTTTGAGAAAAATCCTTTAAAAGGATATTCAAATGAAGGCTTTTCAAAGGAATTTCTGGGCTAAAATTCAAGATTAAAAAAAAAAAAAATCAAAGGACTTTCAGAGCCATAAACGTGGATTTTTAAAATGATTTTTTCAAAGGACTTCCAGAGCCATAAACGTGGATTTTTAAAATAATTTTTTCAAAGGACTTACAGACCTCAAAACGTGGATTTTTTAAATGATTTTTTCAAAGGACTTACAGACCTCAAAACGTGGATTTTTAAAATAATTTTTTTAAAGGACTTTCAGACCTCAAAACGTGGATTATTAAAATATTTTTTTCAAAGGACTTACAGACCTCAAAACGTGGATTATTAAAATATTTTTTTCAAAGGACTTACAGACCTCAAAACGTGGATTTTTAAAATATTTTTTTCAAAGGACTTACAGACCTCAAAACGTGGATTTTTAAAATAATTTTTTCAAAGGACTTACAGACCTCAAAAGGTGGATTTTTAAAATAATTTTTTCAAAGGACTTCTATAGCCATAAACGTGGATTTTTAAAATGATTTTCTCAAAGGACTTCCAGAGACATAAATGTGGATTTTTAAAATGATTTTTTCAAAGGACTTACAGACCTCAAAACGTGGATTTTTAAAATAATTTTTCAAAGGACTTCCACAGCCATAAACGTGGATTTTTATAATATTTTTCTCAACGGACATCCAAAGACATAAACGTGGATTTTTAAAATATTTTTTTCAAAGGACTTACATACCTCAAAACGTGGATTTTTAAAATGATTTTTTCAAAGGACTTCCAGAGCTATAAACGTGGATTTTTAAAATGATTTTTTCAAAGGACTTCCAGAGCCATAAACGTGGATTTTTAAAATGATTTTTTCAAAGGATTACCACAGCTAAAAACGTGGATTTTTAAAATGATTTTTTCAAAGGACTTCCAGAGCCATAAACGTGGATTTTTAAAATGATTTTTCAAGGGATTACCACAGCTAAAAACGTGGATTTTTAAAATGATTTTTCAAGGGATTACCACAGCTAAAAACGTGGATTTTTAAAATGATTTTTTCAAAAGACTTCCAGAGCCATAAACGTGGATTTTTAAAATGATTTTTTCAAAGGATTACCACAGCTATAAACGTGGATTTTAAAAATGAATTTTTCAAAGGACTTCCAGAGCCATAAACGTAGGTTTTTAGAATGATTTTTTCAAAGGACTTCCAGAGCCAAGAACATGGATTTTTAAAACGATTTTTTCAAAGGACTTTCAGACCTCAAAACGTGGTTTTTTAAAACGATTTGTTCAAAAGACTTCTAGACCTAAAAACGTGGATTTTTAAATAGATTTTTTCAAAGGACTTCAGACCTCAAAACGTGGATTTTCAAAATAATTTTTTCAAAGGACTGCCACACCTCAAAACGTGGATTTTTTAAATGATTTTTTCAAAGGATTTCCAGAGCTGTAAACGTGGATTTTTAAAATGATTTTTTCAAAGGACTTCCAGAGGCATAAACGTGTATTTTTAAAATGATTTTTTTAAAGGACTTCCTGAGCCATAGACGTGGATTTTTAAAATGATTTTTTCAAAGGACTTCCAGAGGCATAAACGTGTATTTTTAAAATGATTTTTTTAAAGGACTTCCTGAGCCATAGACGTGTATTTTTAAAATGATTTTTTTAAAGGACTTCCTGAGCCATAGACGTGGATTTTTAAAATGATTTTTTCAAAGGACTTCCAGAGGCATAACGTGTATTTTTAAAATGATTTTTTTAAAGGACTTCCTGAGCCATAGACGTGTATTTTTAAAATGATTTTTTTAAAGGACTTCCTGAGCCATAGACGTGGATTTTTAAAATGATTTTTTCAAAGGACTTCCAGAGCCATAAACGTGGATTTTTAAAATGATTTTTTCAATGGACTTCCAGAGCCATAAACGTGGATTTTTAAAATGATTTTTTCAAAGGACTTCCAGAGGCATAAACGTGTATTTTTAAAATGATTTTTTTAAAGGACTTCCTGAGCCATAGACGTGTATTTTTAAAATGATTTTTTCAATGGACTTCCAGAGCCATAAACGTGGATTTTTAAAATTATTTTTTCAAAGGACTTCCATACCCATAAACGTGGATTTTTAAAATGGACTTCCAGAGCCATAAACGTGGATTTTTAAAATGATTTTTTCAAAGGACTTCCATACCCATAAACGTGGATTTTTAAAATGATTTTTTCAAAGGACTTTCAGACCTCAAAACTTGGATTTTTAAAAATGATCTTTTCAAAGGACTTCCAGAGCCATAAACGTGGATTTTTAAAATGATTTTTTCAAAGGACTTCCACAGCCATAAACGTGGATTTTTAAAAAGATTTTTTCAAAGGACTTCCACAGCCATAAACGTGGATTTTTAAAATGATTTTTTCAAAGGACTTTCAGACCTCAAAACTTGGATTTTTAAAAATGATCTTTTCAAAGGACTTCCAGAGCCATAAACGTGGATTTTTAAAATGATTTTTTCAAAGGACTTCCACAGCCATAAACGTGGATTTTTAAAAAGATTTTTTCAAAGGACTTCCACAGCCATAAACGTGGATTTTCAAAATGATTTTTTCAAAGGACTTCCAGAGCCATAAACGTGGATTTTTAAAATGATTCTTTCAAAGGACTTCCACAGCCATAAACGTGGATTTTTAAAAAGATTTTTTCAAAGGACTTCCACAGCCATAAACGTGGATTTTTAAAATGATTTTTTCAAAGGACTTTCAGACCTCAAAACTTGGATTTTTAAAAATGATCTTTTCAAAGGACTTCCAGAGCCATAAACGTGGATTTTTAAAATGATTTTTTCAAAGGACTTCCACAGCCATAAACGTGGATTTTTAAAAAGATTTTTTCAAAGGACTTCCACAGCCATAAACGTGGATTTTCAAAATGATTTTTTCAAAGGACTTCCAGAGCCATAAACGTGGATTTTTAAAATGATTCTTTCAAAGGACTTCCACAGCCATAAACGTGGATTTTTAAAATGATTTTTTTCAAAGGACTTCCAGAGCCATAAACGTGGATTTTTAAAATGATTTTTTCAAAGGACTTCCAGAGCCATAAACGTGAATTTTTAAAATAATTTTTTCAAAGGACTTCCAGAGCCATAAACGTTGATTTTTAAAAAGATTTTTTCAAAGGACTTCCAGAGCCATAAACGTGGATTTTTGAAATGATTTTCTCACAGGACTTCCAGAGCCATAAACGTGGATTTTTGAAATGATTTTCTCACAGGACTTCCAGAGCCATAAACGAGGAATTTGCAAATGATTTTTTCAAAGGACTTCCTGGCCTCGAAATGTGGATTTTTAAAATTATATTTTTCAAAGGACTTCCAGAGCCATAAACGTGGATTTTTAAAATGATTTTTTCAATGGACTTCCAGAGCCATAAACGTGGATTTTTAAAATGATTTTTTCAAAGGACTTCCATACCCATAAACGTGGATTTTTAAAATGATTTTTTCAAAGGACTTTCAGACCTCAAAACTTGGATTTTTAAAAATGATTTTTTCAAAGGACTTTCAGACCTCAAAACTTGGATTTTTAAAAATGATCTTTTCAAAGGACTTCCACAGCCATAAACGTGGATTTTTAAAAAGATTTTTTCAAAGGACTTCCAGAGCCATAAACGTGGATTTTCAAAATGATTTTTTTCAAAGGACTTCCAGAGCCATAAACGTGGATTTTTAAAATGATTTTTTCAAAGGACTTCCACAGCCATAAACGTGGATTTTTAAAATGATTTTTTCAAAGGACTTCCACAGCCATAAACGTGGATTTTTAAAATGATTTTTTCAAAGGACTTAAAGAGACATAAACATGGATTTTTAAAATGATTTTTTCACAGAACTTCCAGAGCCATAAACGTGGATTTTTAAAATTATTTTTTCACAGGACTTCCAGAGCCATAAACGTGGATTTTTAAAATTATTTTTTCAAAGGACTTCCAGAGCCATAAACGTGGATTTTTAAAATTATTTTTTCAAAGGACTTCCAGAGCCATAAACGTGGATTTTTAAAATTATTTTTTCAAAGGACTTCCAGAGCCATAAACGTGGATTTTTAAAATGATTTTTTGAAAGGACTTACAGAGCCATAAACGTGGTTTTTTAAAATGATTTTTTCAAAGGACTTACAGAGACATAAACAAATGTTTATAAAATGATTTTTTAAAAGGTCTTCTAGAGTTATAAACAGGAACTTCTTCCAGAGGACGTGTAAAGGACTTCCAGAGAACCTTTAATGGACCCACAAAAATGATTTTTTTTTTAATTTTTCCTGAGGACTTCTAAAGGACTTCCAGAGAATTAAACCTGGATTTGTTTATTTTTCTAAAGAGGACTTCTAAAGAACTTCCAAGAGTCATAGACATGGATTTTTCAGAGCATAAAAAAACGAGTTTTTAAGGATGTTTCTCAGAGGACTTCTTAAGGACTACCAGATCCATAAAAATTTACTTTTTAGTATTTATTTAGAGGACTTCCAAAATGGATAAATTTTTAGGATTTTTTTTCAGAGGACTTCTGTAAGTTATAAATATTTCAAAGGACTCCCAGAGCCAAGAGTATGTACTTTTTATTTTTTCAAGAGGGCTTCTATTGGACTCTGGAAGTAAATGGACTTTCTAGGAGGCATTTCCAAGGACTCCCAGAGCTATAGAAATGGATTTATTAGGATTTATTTTTCAGAGGACTTCTAAAGCTCTTCCAAGTTATAAATTTGGATTTTTTAGAGGACTTCCAGATCCGTGAGAATGGACCTTTCAATTTTTTTTTAAAGGACTCTTTAGGAGGCCTTCTAAAGGATTCCAGAGGCAATAGATGATTTTTTAGTACTTTTTAGAGGACATCTAAAGGTTTTCAGAACCTTAAACATGGATTTTTTTATATTCCCTTAGCCATATTTTTTTTATGATTTTTTCAGTTGACTTCCAGAGTCATAATCATGGATTTTTCAGAGAACTTCCAAAGACCCAAAAATATATATTTTTTTAATTTTTTTGATGCTTCTAAAGGACTTTCAGAGCCATAACGAGGGGTCTTTTTCAGAGGTCTTCAAAAGGACTTCCAGAGCCATAATTATAGATTTGTTTAGGATTTTCTTCAGAGGACTTCTAAAAGTCTCCATAATTTGAATGTAGTCATTAAAAACATATTGTCTTTCAGGACTTCCAGATCTATATATTAAAAATCCTTCCTAACCACATTTTTTTCACAAAATCCCACCACTGTGCCGATTGGGTATCCAAGGGTTTACACATGTTGTCTGGTGTTATCAATGTATGAACTACGACGCTATAAACAACTTAAATGACAATACCTACAACAACAACAACGACGACGACAACGACAACAGCAACAGCAACAACGCTCTACACATGTTTACCCAAGTTACAAGCAAGGGATTATTTCGAAGCAATCCCATTTTCATTTGGAACTTGTTGTAGTACACGCGTTCGCTCGCTTGTGTACTTGTATGATGATGGATTTGTGTATTCATTCGATACATTTGCCGAATGAGATACTGAGAGCGGGAGTTCGAGAGAGATACAAATCAATAACAAAGAGAATCTTGTCTTTTGGGTTCTCTTATTCGGTCAAATGGAATTGATGACGACGACAGTAGGGTTGCCAAAGTTCGTGTCCAATGAAATTGAGGAACTTGATTAATATGCTATTGATTTCTCTATCAACGCTAAGGTCAGAGATTTTCCTTCTGACGAAAAAAGAGAAATACTTTAAATATTTAGCTTTACGCATAAAATTTCGATTTTTTTTAAATTTAAACAAGAAACTTGATCTTTAGCCATAATCATTTTTAAATTTTATTTATTGGGCATGGCACAGGATAGGATATAGTTCCCATGCAGTTTATTCAATTTCTCATTTATGTTAGAAAATAATCCAATGGAGTTTATTTACTTAATTTTCTACAAAAAACACTTCGATGGCACCCAACGGCCGTATCCTCGGCTCTCCAGATGACTTCAGCAAAATATGAAGTGGGACAATAGTTGGCTCCTCTCATGTTAAGAAGGCTCTCGTACCATTCTCCCGTCTAACTTGATGTGGTTTTTAGCATCTCTAATCCTAACTTCAACTGATTTCAATTGTACCAAAGCAAATCTGGTTTGTCAAAAAAGCTGGCGTATTTAGGCTGCAATGGACGCTGAATGATCTTCAAAAATGTAACCGCTGTATATTCCAATATTGAATCCGCGATCGCTTTAGAGAATATCATATGTATCGCCGTATTTCTATATGGTTAATTCCCAGGGAGGAAGTTAGTAATAAAGTGGTTAGCTTGTCGGTAATATCCAACACAGACTTTGCCTGGCGGGCTTGGTCCCCTTCGAAATTGTAAGTTTTTAAAAAATGTTGGTTAAAAAATATAATTTTTGTCAGCTAGGCGAACTAAAATGGTTTAAAAGCCATTTCTAGCTATATAGGTGATACCCAAGCAGGCCCTACTTCACCAATATCTTCTAACTTTAACGCACAAATAGGACTTTCATATTCCGACACGGTCTTTAAGGTGCAAGTACATAAAGTGCTTTTTATACCCTCAGCCACATGGCTACATAAGGTATATATAATTTGATACAGCCAAAAAGTGCCTCATCGAAATAACGGGTTTAGAACCTAGGTCTCTTTGGACCAAAGTCCGTTTCAGGACACTTGGAGTCGATTTAGTGATGTTCGTCCGCCCGTTGTCTGGCTGGTGCGCACGATAACTCTCGAAGGTTATATTCTATTTGATCCAAACTTGGTACATCGTAATGTTATTATCAAACTCAGATCGAGTTCGGAGATGGGCAATATCGGTCCACTCCTTCTGGTACCTTCCCCACAAAATATCAACATTTTCAAAGAAAATAATTTACTGCACAGAAAAGGGGAAGGATACTCCGATTTTGACCTAACTTTGCAAATCCTAATATTTACCTCAGTGCTAGGTCAGGTGCGAAAATGGACAATATCGGTTCACTCCATCAAGTACATTCCCGTAATTTTGAATAATTATAACTTTTATAAAATGTGATGTAAGAGACCGATTGTCTTAACATTACACACATCACAATATTTTTATTAACCCAAGGTCTGGGGTGAAGATGGAATATATCGGTTCACTCCTTCTGGTACCTCCCCCACAAAGGGCAAACATTTTGAGTATATATGAAGCTCAACCAATACGAAATTAGCATTCGATTCCATTCAGATTTGGCACATCTCAATATTTCAGTAAACACAAGATATGTTATAAAAATGGTAGAGATCGGGACTATTCTTCTGGTACCTCGCCCACAGAGGGTTAAAGTTTGGAATAACCAAAACGATCATAAAATCCGAAACAAGCATTCGGTAATCTTCAAATTACACACGTCACAAAATTTTTATTTATCCATGTTTTGGTGTGAAGATGGAAAATATTGGTCCACTCCTTCTGGTGTATCCTCCCAAAGGGTAAAAATTTGAATATTTATGAGACTCATAAAACACGAAATTAATATCCGATTCCATTCAGACTTGGCACTTCTCAATATTTCCATCAAAACAAAATCTGTTATAAAGATGATAGAGATCGGACCATTCCCTCTGGTACCTCCCCCTCAAAGGATTCAAGATTTTGAAGAACAAAGCGCTCAGTGACAGCGAAATAAGCATCCAACTCTCTTCAAATTTCACAAATCCAAATATTTTTTCTAATGCAAGATCTGCCAAACCCTTCTGGTACCTTACAATTTCCAATTTCACCAATCCCAATACTTACCAATCCAATACTTATATCTGTCATAACTTGCGAAACAAGTCGGCGATTCCTTGCTATATCTAAATATTTATTTTAACCAGAAATCTGATATGAATACATGATTTATCGAAGCGATTTATCGAAATTTATTATATAAATGTTCAATTTCCTTCAAATTTTGCACATATCTGTATCAGATGATGTATGAGAATTGAATACTTCATTCCGCTATATCTGCTACCTTACGCATATTTCCACATGTTCAAGAAATTTGCACATATCTCATATCGTATAGGAAGTAGTCGTTATTGTCCAAATCTGGCACGTTGTAATATTTATATCAGTCTTAGGTCAGATACGAATTGGTCGATATTGTCCAACTGCTACGGAACCTCCCCCATAATAGGGTCAACAGTTTGAATAATCATAACTCAAGGCTGGGGATATAAATCTGTCGGCAAAACCGACTGATACTATTTTACTTGTTATTATAAGACTCTGACATGGTCAAATTGATTCTGAAATTCTAATAAGCTTTAATGTCCCTAAGCGTTACACGCGGAATTACATAGCGCTTAAACCGTCGATAGCAAAAACTGAATACGATCTTTGCAATTCTCTTCGATCTTTATGTGATGAATGAAACAAGTTATATAATAGAATGTCTTTTCTGAACCCGTGCATGTCATAAAAAATCTATTTTCAAAAGTGGAAACAGTTGCCAGAAATATTTTTAGTTTTACTTACTTACTTTACTGAATAATCGGTTGATACTTAGTGTAGTAGGTTTCCCATAGTCTATTAAACCCTTATATTTCGGACTAAAGGGGTATACGCGCACCCTTCGTGCCCTCCTCCGTCGTCAGGGGCGAAAAAGTGTGAGGATGAAAACGATGAAAAAAAACAAGTAAAAAACCAGTGGACCTATACATGCAATATTTCGCCAACGCTTCGGAGCTAGAACTCATTATGACCAACAAATTCCAATTTTTAGACAAAACCGTGATAAAATGTGACAAAAACCATAAAAATACCGAATATCGGAAGATACCGTTATATGTTGGCTATACCAAAGCGTGGACCTATACATACAATGTTTCGGCGCACGAACTAGGACCCATTACGACCTACAAATACAAATTTTCAGACAAATCCTTGACAAAATGTGGTAAAAATCATCAAAATACCGAATATCGGGAGCTACCGTTATATGGGGGCTATACCAAAGCGTGGACCTATACATGCAAGGTTTTGCCACCGGAGCTAGAACCTATTATGACTAACGAATACCAATTTTTAAACAAATCCATGAAAAAATGTGGCAAAAATCATCAAAATACCGAATATCAAGAGGTACCGTTATATGGGGACTATACAAAAGCGTGGACCTATACACACAATGTTTTGCCGCACGAACTAGGACCCATTATGACCTACAAATACCAATTTTCAGACAAATTCGTGAAAAAGTGTAACAAAAATCATCAAAATACCGAATATCGTTATGTACCGTTATATCGGGACTATACCAAAACGTGGTATAGATGGTTCAATACCAACCATCCTAGGCACAATGCAAATTATTCTGCTACATTTTGACGCTCTACGGACGGATATCGTTAAATCGTCTTAGAATTTTATGCTGATTATGAATTAATACCCTCTATTCCAAGGTGGAGGGTATAAAAAAAGAATATAAAGTAGACAACAAAATTACACGACATTTTTTTAAAGAAAAAGTTAGACAATATTGATGTCTAAAAATTTGTTCAAAAATTCAATTTTTATTTCTCTTTAAATTATCTCCTTTGTTTTGTTTACAATGGACATCAAGCTTTTTTCCCCATTTTTTTATTTTAGCGTTTTTCTCCCTTTCCTGAAACTAGGCAACCCCAAAATATCTCTTAAGAAGTTAGTTTCTCTCTCTCTCTCCCATTTGAAGAGCAACATGGCGACTGCTTTGTTTTTGTTGTTGATTTGTTCATTATTTTCATTTATTTTTTTTTGGTTCTTTTGTTTGGATTTGTATTTCATTCAGTCTTCGATTTGGTTGCAAACGTGTTTGTTCGTATGTGGCGGGTGTTGTTTTTTTGTTCGTGGGCAGTGTGAACGGCGGCTACGCATAAGGAAAGTGTTTTAAAAAAATATATAATAACGCAATGAGAAAATTTGGAAACCTAAATACAATAGAAAATAACAAAATGTGTAATGCGATGATGATGACGTTGGAAGAAACAAACAAAAAAATGTGAACGCAATTGTTATTTTTAAGAAGATAAAAAGTGAATTGAAAAGATGAAAAAAATCATAATAATAGAATTACTTAAGATGTCCGAAGTGTTGTATATTTCAGTTTGCAGCAGTCAGGCCAGGCGTAGCAAGAAAAAATACGTTTCTCTTGTCCAACAACACCACCAGCACCACCACCTTCATAATAATGTGTTCTCTTTTGTGGATTTTTTGGGAATGTATTTCTGCTCTCAAATTTTTTGTGTTGTGTTTTTGTTTACTTTTTGTTATTATTTTTTCCGTTTTTTTTTGTATGACAACAACACCGAAAAATGGCATTCACTACATGCCGACCGACCTACCTAGTGCAGTGCATGTGTTGTACTCGTTGAGTGTGTGTTGTTTACTTCTCTCGGCCCAGTGGAATATCCCGAGTGCCTTCGTGTGTGCGTGTGTATGCTTTGCAACGCACCGGCTGCTGCCTCTGCTGACGTCTTACACCTCCACCATGAGCAGAGCAACAGCAAGTAATGAGAATTCTTGCACACGCACAGACATTCTTCATGAGAGAGGGGGTACATGGACAGAGTTACACACGTGTACAATTTTTCGTGTTACTGTGGACTCCTCTCTGGAGAGTGCTTTGCATTTGAGAATTTAACTTTCAGCATGCTGCATGCATGCCCTGTTGTTATCCCTTTTTTCTTCGTCCCAATGATTTACTCGTTCTTGTTGGACAACGACGACATGCAATTACTCTGATAACCGAATCACCTTTTCATGTATAGATGCTTCGCAAATTTATAGACCAACGAGCGTCAGCAACAGTGGCAACAACAACAATAACAGCAAATACAATCAGCATTGTTGATTTTATCTCATGGTATGCGACTTATTCAATAGCTCATCTGTAATATGATGCATGCATGACAACAACATGAAAAAAAGACGACAACAACAACAACATCAGCAGCAACAATTATCAGATGACAAACAACAAGTGTATTATCCCACAGATAATAGATCATATGGACGACTATCTCTTTGAGTGGCAACCCATCAGAGATTAGTTATCTCCAGCTGTGGATAGTGATGTGGAATTTTGAGGCAGATAATTGCCGGGGTTTTTGCAGTAATCGACTATGCATTGCATTGGGAAATGGAAATTAAAACATAGAGCCTTGTCGTTCTACCAAAAAGCGTCATAGGCTCTAAATGGCGCCCAATGTGTCAAAGTGTAAAAATCTTTTCAAAAAAATTGTAGTTTAAATTATTAGGTGTTTTGTTGGCTGTGACTTTGGGGCTTAACTCTAGTTTAGTAAAAACTCTTCAATATTTTCGAAACTATTTCCAGTGGTAGGTATTTTTACCCTGATCCCGGGAAACTATTTTTTTTCTTGGGGGACGGACCCGGGACCCCAGATTTTGGCTTAACTCTAGTTTAGTAGAAACTCTTCAATTTTTTCGAAATTATTTCCAGTGGTAGGTATTTTTACCCTGATCCCGGAAAACTATTTTTTTCTTGGGAGACGGACTCGGGGCCCCAGATTTTTTACCCCAAAGACCGGGTTCAAAACCCCATCTAAACCCGAGAAAAAAATTCGAAAAATCGAAAAGTTTTTACTAAACTAGGGTTGTTCCGACTTTGGAATGTAGAAATCAGCGGATAAATACCCAGTCCCTCCGTATGTGTGAGAGACACATTTAGACTTTTTATACCCTCCACCATTCTATGCAGGGTATATGCAGCTTTGTCATTCCTCGAAATATTCATGATAGACCCTACAAAGTATATTCTGGATCAGCGTAAAATTCTAAGACAATTTAAGGATATCCGTCAGTGTCTCTGTCTCTCCACCTGTCTGTCTGTTGTAGTCACGCTATTTTTCGAACGAATTGAGTTAGAATGCTAAAATTTTGCACACATGTGTATTTTCCCAGTAGGCAGGTTAAGTTCGTAAATGCACCATGTCGGTATAGCCCCCATATAACAGTACCTACCGCTATTCGATATTTTGATGATTTTAGCGACATTATCTACCCGAAATCAAATTTCGTATTCGAAATTTGTAGTGGGTACTACAGCCTATGCCCAAAAATTTCCTATGCCGGTCCACGTCTTCGTATTGGCCCCATATAAAGGTACCTCCCGATATTCGGTCTTTTAATGACTATTAAAGTCATTCACCCGAATTGCCTCAAATTCCGTATTCTAAGTTTGAAATGGGTAATACAGCCTATGCCTAAAAATTTCGTATGCCCGTCCAGGTCTTTGTATAGGCCCCATATAACAGTACATCCTGATATTCGGTCTTTTAATGACTTTAACAACGTCATTCACCCGAATTGCTTCAATTTTCGTATTCGTAGTCTGTTATGGGTACTACAGCCTATGCCTAAAAATTTCGTTGCCGGTCCAGGTCTTCGTATAGGCCCAAATATAACGGTACCTCCCGATATTAGGTCTTCTAATGACTTCAACAACGTCATTCACTCGAATCGATTCAAATTTTGTATTCGAGATTGTTATGGTAGTACCCTATGCCTAAAAATTTCGTTTGCGGGTCCACGTCTTCGTATAGGCCCCATATAACGGTACCTCCCGATATTCGGTCTTTTAATGACTTTAACAACGTCATTCACTCGAAGCGATTCAAATTTCGTATTCGAAGTTTGTTGTGGGTACTACAGTCTATGCCTAAAAATTTCGCATGCCGGTCCACGTCTTTGTATAGGCCCCATATAACGGTACCTCCCGATATTCGGTCTTTTAATAATTTTAACGACATCATTCACCCGAATTGCTTCAAATTTCGTATTCGAAGTTTGATATGGATACTACAGCCTATGCCTAAAAATTTCCTATGCATGTCCACGTCTTTGTATAACCTCCCTTCATTCGGTATTTTGATGATTTTAGTGACATAATTCACCGGAATTGTTTCAAATTTCGTATTTGAAGATTTTAATGAGTACTGCAGCCTATGCCAAACGATTACGCATGTCCGCGTCTCCGTATAGCCCCCGAATAAAGGTAATTTAAATGGTATTTTTTGGAATTTGTTGAAATTTTTCAAGTTCCTTCCAAATGGTGGAGGATATTAAAAGTTCGGCCCGTCCGAACTTCACTCTTCTCAACCCTACCGGCACTTCTTGGCCTCTTTTGCATGGTAAAATTTTGAACTGTGCCAGTGAAAACATTTTTTTTCGGTAGCCGTTCAATTTTTGATCTGCTAGGACAATTATGGCGACCATAAATTGGAGGTAGTCATTTTTAAGATTGAGTCCACCGACTCAGAATTTTGGTAGTAGTGGTTTCGACGTCGATATGGTAAACATTACTGAAAGAGAAATTTCAAAATTGTTTTTTTTTTTTCGAAAACCAAATTATGGGTGGCTTTTATTGTCCGATTGTCCCAATGATGAACCCTGCAATAATCGATGCTAATCGATTCTAATGTCAATATAGTTCCCATATATATATCTTCCATCGATTTCAAGTTTATTGTGCAGCAAATCCGAAATATCTAACCAAAAATAAAATAGATTTTGGGACATACGAGGTTGGATCAGTAAAACGATGGGTCGGTCTGTGGTTAGCTACATAGCGGCTGCAATGCTGTCTGTATATATTAGTGTAAGGAAATGGATAGTATCTGCCAGTATGCCGCCCTGAGAACTGCAAAAGCTGGCGTCCTCATGACTCCAGTGGGTCCTTTACATAAGGAGGCGAAGGTTCCTGCCTTACGTCAGCATAACCATTTTTTTTCGTTGTAGTATCCGCTTGTGACTTACTATGGGTATCATTCAAACAATTATAAGGTGAATAGAACTCCCTTACTCAGGTGTGTCTGGAAAAACCCGCATGATCAAGAGTGAGAGAGAGAGAGAGAGAGAGAGAGTTGTAACTATATGAGAGTGAACCTCTAAATTAAGAAGCCTTCCAGGCTGGTCCGCATAGCATTCATACTGATCCTGTCAAAACGAAACTGCATCTTTTAGAAAACTAAAAAAACTTGCCCATTCTTTACTTGGCAACAAAACGAGTGATTCCTTTTTTTTCATTTGTCTCAGGAGATGCTGTCTCCTTTTGATTGTTTTTGTTGTTTCTTTTGCAATTTAATCAAAACAAACACTTGAAACAATATGTGTCCATATTGTTAATGTATTGGTATTGGTTGCGTCTCTGTTTAATGATGGCTTAATATTTGTCTCATTATGAATGCTGCGTAGACAGACAGATATTAAGGAGAGCAACGCCGCGAGAGAGCCGGAGACAATGGAATTACTCTGATTTCTTTTGCCAAAAAAAAAATAAGAAATAAGTACCTGTGTTTATTTTTGGTGCACATTTCAATGAAGGGAGGGAGATAAATTATAAGACCAAAGGGAATTGCAAGACAGCAAAGGGCAGAGTTGCCATGGGAGAGGGAATTTGATTTAAAAAAGTTTGTGTTGGAGCAAAAAAAACGAATTATTATTGAATTTATATTAATTTTTAGATTTTTAATTATTTGAAAAAATGAAAAATTCATGTAAATAAATTAAAATTGGTTTCTCATGTTATGACAGATAAAAGTATTGGAAATTTTGACCTTTTGTGGTTGAGGTACCAGAAAGGGATTGGCAGATATCTATTATGTTCACATCAGATCTTGTATTAGTAGAAATAATGGGATGTGTGAAATTAGAAGAGAATCAGAAGCTTATTTCGTGTTTTACGACTTTCATGGCTATTTCAAATTCTGGCCCTTTGTGGGGGAGCTACCAGAAAGAGTGGAGCGATATATCCCATTTTCACAGCAGATCTTGTGCTTGTAGAAATAATGCGATGTATGAAATATTAGGGGAACCGGATGCTTACTTCATATTTAATAATTGGTTATTCAAATCTTTAACCCTTCGTGGGGGAGGAACCATAAGGAGTGGACCGATATTGTCCATTTTTGTACCAGATCTTGTGTAAATAGAAATATTGAGATGTGCCGAGTTTGAAAGAAATCGAAAGCTCATTTCGCGTTTTACAAACTTCATGGCTGTTCAAAATTTTGACCTCTATATGGGAAAGGTAGTAGAAGGAGTGGACCGATGTCTACCATCTTCACAGCAGATCTTGTGTTAGTGGATATAATGGGAGGTGTGAAAGTTGAAGAGTACCGGATGCTTATTTCGGATTTTATTATCGTTTTGGTTATTCAAAATTTTTACGCTTTGTGGG
The DNA here is from genome assembly GCF_030504385.1 of Musca domestica. Classification (NCBI taxonomy): domain Eukaryota; kingdom Metazoa; phylum Arthropoda; class Insecta; order Diptera; family Muscidae; genus Musca; species Musca domestica. Next base: position 1,095,025 of record NW_026712240.1, on the reverse strand, counting down.
GGAGCTACCTGAAGAAATGGTCCGATCTTTACCATCTTTATTAGAGATGTTGTGTTGATGGAAATATTGAGATGTGCCAAGTCAGAGTCGGAATTGGACGGTAATTTCGCGTTTTATGATCTTCATGGCTATTCAAAATTTTGACCTCTATATGGGAAAGGTACCAGAAGGAGTGGACCGATGCCTACCATCTTCACAGCAGATCTTGTGTTAATGGAATTAATGGAATGTGTGAAAGCTGAAGAGCACCGAATGCTTGATTGGGATTTTATAATCATTTTGGTTATTCAAAACTTTGACCCTTTTTGGGGAAGGTACCAGAAGAAATGGTCCGATCTCTACTATCTTTATAACAGATCTTGTGATGATGGAAATATTGCGATGTGCCAAGTCTGAATCGGAATTGGATGTTAAATTCGCGTTTTATAAGCTTTCATGGATATTCAAAATTTTGACCCTTTGTGAGGGAGGTACCAAAAGGAGTGGCCCGATATAATCCATCTTCACAGCAGACCTTGGGTTAATAAAAATATTGCGATTTTTGTAATCTGAAGACTATCGGACTCTTACCACATATTTTATAAGAGTTATAATTATTCATAATTTTGACCCTTTTGAGTGGGAGGTGCTTGATGGAGTGTAACGATATTGTCCATTTTCGCACCTGACCTAGCACTGATGCAAATATAAGTATTCGCAAAGTTGGAGCAAATTTGGATTATCGTTTCTCCTTCTGTGCAAAAATATATTTTTGTTGAAAATTTCTACCTTTGTGGGGGAGGTACAAAAAGGAGTGGACCGATATATTCCATATTCGCACCAGACCTTGGGTTAATAAAAATATTGTGATGTGTGTAATTTAAAGACCATCGGACTCTTAGATCACATTTTATAAAAGTTATAATTTTTTCGAATTTTGACCCTTTGTGGGGGAGGTACTTGCTGGAGTGCACCGATATCGTCCATTTTCGTACCTGACCTAGCTCTGATGCAATTATTGTAATTTGCAAAGTTTGAACAAAATCGAATGATCCTTTCTCTTTCTGTGCAGTAAATTATTTTCTTTGAAAATTTTGACCTTTTTGTGGGGGAGGTACCAGAAGAAGAGGACCAATATATTTCATCTTCACACCAGACCTCGGGTTAATGAAAATATTCTCATGTGAGTAATTTTTATAAGAGTTATTATTATTCCAAATTTTGACCCTTTGATGGAGTGGACCGATATTGTCCATTTGTGCACCTGATGTAGTACTGATGCAAATATTGGGATTTGCAAAGTTTGAACAAAATCCAATGTCCCTTTCTCTTTCTATGAAATAAATTATTGACATTGAAAATTTTGACCTTTTGTGGGGGAGGTACCAGAAGGAGTGGACCGATGTTGCCCATCTCCGAACACGATCTAAGTTTGATAATAATATTACGATGTACCAAATTTGAATCAAATCGGATACTTCCTTCAAAAGTTATCGTGCCCACCAGCTAGAAAAACAGACGGACGGAAATCTCTATATCGACTCCAAATGTGCTGAAATGGATTTGGACCAAAGAGCCTTGGATCTAAAACCGCAAATTCAATGGGGCACGTTTTGGCCGTATATATATGATATATAACCATTTTAGCCATATGGCTGAGGGTATAAAAACCGACCATATATTTTTTATATCCCAAAAAATTTTTATATCCCAAAAATGCCATGAAATGGCAACTCTGTTAAGGATTTATGGTCTTTGGGCCCTTTTATCAGCCAACCAATGATCAATATATAAAGAAATCAATGTAAATGGCCATGGATTCTTAGGGCAAGACGATGCGAAAGCAGAATTATCATCGGATGCAGCGAATGATGCTGCAGCACTCAAACTCAGGCAATGCGTAAACCAGACCATGGTCGGCCATTGCAGTGCTGCAGTGGCGATTGAATGCTGGCCATTAATCGGCTATGTACGTACACTGATTACAATGCTGTCCTGCTGCAGTAGTTGTGGCATGAAATGCGTTCGTTATCTGTGTTTTGTGTGATTTTCGATTTTTTTTTTTGCTTTTCGGCCAACCCAGTGGCTATAGACGTTGACGTCGTATTCAGCCGCCAAGTAGTGTTTCTGAATTTCAAAAAAATAATACTTTTTTCACTTTTTTTGCGTGTGATTCCATATGGCCGTATTTGTCTCATTGCGAGTTACTTTTTTACGCTATTCTCAATTGTTTTCAATTTAAATTCTGCTTAAGAAAAAAAAAAATTGAAATAAAATCGTGTATGACCAGCCAGCCAGTCAGCCAGCAAAGCAACCAATCCAACCAACCAACCATTGCCGTTGTCTGTTTTGTTGTCGTCGTCGTCGTTGAGTCGCTGTTGTCCATCCACACTCACTCACGTCGTATCCGTCAGACAATGTCCACAGCCAGAAGTCGTAGTCGTCGTTGTAGTCGTCAAATTGGTGTTGTGGTGTCTCGCGTAGTAGGTCTTAAATAATGTTCTCAGAATGAAAACGCAATTATTCGCTCCCGAGCCGTTGTCTCCGAAAGTGGTTTCAATAAAAATCCCTCCCAAAAATTGAAGAAAAAAAAATTACACAAAAAATCCAAACCCGAAATATCTACATAAAATTGAATTAATATCCAAAAATAAATACAAAAAAATTCAGAAAAGAAGAAGAAGAATTAAAAAAATAAAATTTGAAAAAATCCCATTCACACTCAAAACAATTAACGCAAAAATTATCTTTAAAACAAATAAACAAAATAAAGAAAGGTAATTTACCTGAAATTTTGTTAAACAAAAAATTTAAGAAAAAATCGAAGAAAAAAATACAAAAAAAAAAAAAATAACAACCAACAGGAAAACAATTAAAAAAAAAACAAATAATAAAAAATAATTAAGTGACAAAAATATTGATGTGCCAAAATAATATTAATTCTCAGAATTTAAGTGGTATTTGAAAAAAAAAAACTGTGAAAATTTTGTGCCAAAATAATAATAATTCTCAGAATTTAAGTGAGATTTGGAAAAAAGAACAAACAGTGAAAATTTTTGAAGATATTTCTTTTAAAAAGATATTAATACAATATTGTAATAAATATTTAAAAATAAAAAGAATAATAAATATAAAACAAATACAAATTTTTTTTATAGGTTGGTGTGTGTTTGAAAATCAAATAAAAAAATAAAATTTATAGGAAAAAAAAAATTAAAAAAAAAATTCAACTCAAGAATAAAAACCCCAGAAAAAACGTAAAAAATTATTTTAAGAAGACAAAAAAATTAAAACTACTCTTCAACGATTTTCAAAACAACTATATATTGAGGTAAGCAAAATAAAGCAATCTTAAAAATTTTTAAATATTCGTAAAAATCATATTATTTAAAAAATTAAAAAAATGTTTCTGAAATAATTGAAAGCAAAACTCAAGTTAAGCACCAGAACTGGTTTAATTTTCCCAGATTCTATTAAAAAATTGCAGTAAATATAGGAGTTAAGAGCAAATGTAAATTTTGGTTATCTAAAAAATATTTTGAATATTTATTAAAAATGATTTGAAAAAATATTCTGTAAAAAAAATTTAAAGCAGGCCTCAAATTAAGCAACAGAACTGGTTATCCAACCTCCTCATTAAATACCTGAGCCAAGACTCTGGATTATTTTTCATTTAGTTTGAAATATAAAACTGAAAAATATTCGACTTATAATGTCTTATATAAAACTAAAAAATATTCGACTTATAATACTTAATTTAATTCCTTTCATTTATTTCTCAAAAAAAAAAAAAAAAAAATACTTTTAGGAATATTTTTGAGGAGGTCTTAGAGGTCTACTCGTACAAAAAAAAAAAAAAATAGAAATATTAGGTGTTTTTTAGCTGGGTTTTCGTATATTTGTGTTTGAAGGAGTTTTCAAACGATACTTTAAAATATTTTTAAGTGCTATAGTTGTGAATTTTTTTTTAAATATATTTTGTCTTGTTGTGTATAGAAAAATTACATTATTATTTTTTAACAAGAGTTTTAGAATTAAAATAGTGTTTTACTCGAAAATTTGCATTTTTTTTCAAAATTGTTGTTTTTTTTTTGATTATTTGTAATATTTTTGGAACTTTTTTATTTATACAAATATTTCAATTTTTACACCCTCCACCATAGTATGGAGGGTACATTAAGTTTGTCATTCCGTATATATATATATATATATATATATATATATATATATTTTCTTGATCAGCATAAAATTCTATGTTGATTTAGCGATGTCCGTCCGTCTGTATAAATCACTTTAGCTTCCTAACGAAATGAAGTAGGCTCATAAAATTTTACTCAAATGTGTATAATGTCTGCAGAACTTTTGGTATTGAAAATGGGTGATGTAGGTCCACGTTTTGGTATAGCCCCCATATAACGGTAACTCCCGATATTCTGTATTTTCATGATTTCACCGACATTATTTACCGGAATTATTTCAAATTTCGTATTTGAAGTTCGTAATGGGTACTACAGCCTATGGCAAAAAAATCGTAAGCAGGTCCCCCAGGTCTTCATATAATCTCCATATAACATTTTTCATTTAAGTGGTAGTTTCCGGAAATTTTTGAAAATTTCCAAGTTCCTTCCAAATGGAAGGCCCGTCAGATCTTACCTGCTTTTTTAACTTCTTAAAAACTATTTGGTGACATATGGTGATTTAATCGAGATTTTTAATGTTTCTGAAAGTGTTATTAATTTTTTTGGTTGTGGTTTAAACTTAAAAAAAAAAAACATAATCGTAGAATTTTCAACTATTTGGCTAATATTACCGGACTATGCCTTTCAATGGTCTGTTTAATTTCCCAAAGGGGGTTGTAAGGATTTGATGGTAGGTTTTTTCTAATAAATTTTTTCGTAGTATTTTTGTATTCTAAACATTTTTTTAAAAGGTTTTTTTTTTAATTATTATATGGATTTATTATTCAGATTAAAAATATATTTTTTTTTTCATGTACTGGGGTTTGGGATTTTGTAGTTAAAAGGGCTTTTAAAGACGTAACTTTGACTTCTTTGTGAAAATATTTTGAAAAGATTTCTTTTGGCATTGAAAAATTTTGAAGATTTTTAGATAGACTAGAAATTTTTTAAATTTTTGGAAGGGGTCTTAGACTTTGTACAATTTTTGGAGTTCTTGTGACTTCTTTGTGAAAATATTTTGAAAAGATTTTTTTTTGGCATTGAACAAATTTGCACGATTTTTGGAGATATAATAGAAGAGTAATTTTAAAATATTTAAAAAAGGTTTAAGGCTTTGTACGTCTTTTGTAGTGCATTTTTCAATATAAGCGTGTTTTTTGTATTTTGCAGTTTAAAAGGGTGTTTTTAGTACTCAAAACGCACAATTTGTTCAGTTTGACAAAAGTTTTTAATCAAAAATTCATACATCGTGGTAAATTTTCAGTCTTTCTATGATTTAAATTATTTTAAAATTTTTTTTTTTTGTTTTTTCGGAAAGAATAATAGGAAAATGTAAACGCTGGAGATCAACACTGATCTCAATATCAAATTTTGAATTTCACCTCTATCCATTCGCCCAGTACCAAATATATTAACATTTAGTACGCATGTCCAATACAATCTACATTCCTCCATTTTAGACACTAACAGTGATCCAAAATTAGTACCATTTAGTAACAATTGTAATACGCATTTTTAAAACAACGATCAGATCTCAACACCAGAAACCAACAGAGATCTCAATGTAAAATTTTGAGACTCCAACTTTAACCATTCAAACAATACAAAATTTAGTACCATTTAGTACTTCTCGTACAAATGCATCTTATGCATTTCAAAACCACCGCCTAATCTCAAACACATATACTGTCAGTAATCTAAATATCAAATCTCAGATTTTTTTTTTTAAATACATCCATGTTACTTTCCATCTCCTATCTGAGAAAGACTGTACGCACGCAAGTAATTCTCAAATCCAAGAATCCGTCACACCATGTAAACAATAAAAAGGTATTGCGATGTTGACAGGGCGAAGAAATAATAAACAAATCCCGACACAATTCAAAGAAATAAATTGCGCAGTTTTACAGATTCCCTGGCAATCCAAGAGATTGATTTCTTTCCACAGGTCATGGCCAGTCTGGGCTGTTTGTTTTCTTAACAACACATTGGAAAAATAAAAGTTTACTGATATTGGAAAATAGTATTGCTCCATGAATAAACAATCTATTGTAAATACACTTTAAGATTAACAGGGCTATGAATTTGAATATACAGGGATATTTTAAGGGATAAAAATGTCAATTTTTTAAAATATTTTTACCAGATCAACCAAGGTATAATTATGGATTTTTTTTTAATATTGTTAATGACTCACGGAGATATAACCATGGTTCTCGTTTTGAAATATTTTTTTTCCATGAACATGTTGCAGTTGTCAAAACAATGTTTTTAAAGGGGTTTTAAATATATAAATATATTTTAATTTTTTTTAAGTGAACTGTTGGAGACCAAATCGTTGTTTTTTGGCTGGTGCCGTTTTTTTTTTTTTTTTTTTTTTTTTTTTTTTGAAAGGGCCTTCGATGTTGTAATCGAAAAAAAGTTTTTAATTTTATTTTTTAAAAAGAGATTTTGGAGTTAATCGTAGATATCTTTTAAATATTCTGCAAGCGCTTTTAACAACTTTAAAAACTATATTTTATAGTGTATGATTTTCGTGAATCATTTTCATAGATATTTTAAAATTAAAAAAAAAATATGTTTTATTAATTAATATTTTTTTTTATTATTATACTAGTTATAATATTGCATTTTGTCTATTGACAGATTTTTTATTTTTTTTTTTTTTCAAACTTTTTTTTTAAACTTTTTAAAAATAATTTTTTGGGTTGAAATATTTAATTTTTATGGCGATCTTTAGAGCCATATATGTGCTGTTTTTTTATTTTTTAAATATGTAGATAACCTTCTGAATTAAACTTTTTAGAATTTTTAAGAGTTTTTTAAGGGTTTTTTTATATTTTCGGAGTGTTTTAGAAAATATTTAAACAGTATATTTTATGGGACATATCCAGTTTTGAAAACATAGTTTTGATTATCGTAGATCTTTTTCAATTTTTTTAAGGGTCACCTGGGTCTTTGTTTTGCTTGGGCTATTGAGAACGTTCTAGAGGAATTTCAAGAATAAAAACGTTGGTTTTTAATAGAAATTTTCCAGGAACTCCAGAAACTAAGTCATTAATTTCAACAATTCCATCCGATTTTTTGCTAATGATTTGAGTATTTTTAAGATACTCTACGGCAATATTGACCCGGATTTTTTTCAATTTTTGTAAGTTTTTTTCTGAATTACAAACGTGCATTTGTTTAAAGGTTGTGACAAAATACAACCTTCCAAGATAAAAAAAGTGTGTCTTTAAACTTTTTTTCTGAATTCCAAGTTATATATTTTTTTACCAAAATTTTTGAGACCCTTCAAAAACATTTTTGCTGAAGATTTTAAGATTTTTTTAAATAGCTTTGTCGAGTTTTGGAACCATGTTTATTATTCAGAAAATATTCAACGATGCAATGATTCTATTCAATGGGTCTTGAGAGTTATTGACGTGAGGATTTTAAAGCATTTTTAATAGGGTCTTACAAACTTCTAACGTGGATTTTTTTTAAATTCTTAAATCGTTGAATTTTGGAATTTATAAATTTTTAGAGAAACTTCCGAATTTCAAATGAGGAGTCTCTACAATACTAGATTTTTAGAGAATTCTTTGGAGAATCTTTCGAAAAGCAAACATGGCTTTTTTAAATGTCAATTCTTTTTTAAGTTTTCTTTGCAGATGATTTTTTAATTTATTTTTTTTTTTTTACAAATTTGTATGGTTTTGAAGAAGATTTTTTTTAATAATTTATTGGGAGTATTATTAGCCTTAGTAGTTTATGATATTTAGCATTTTTACAAATGTGAGTTTTTTCAGTTTTTTTCGGAGAATCTTTATTTTTTTTATTTGATTCCAAAGAAATGAACTTAGATGTATTAAAAATTTTGTAAAATTTGAATTTTTATGTACTTTTGGAGAAACTTCCGCACTATAATTTGGAAGTTTTTAAAGTTTTTCTTCTGGCGTTTAAAACATGGCCTATTAAATATTTGTTCATATCATCTTTAGAGCCATTAGTGTGTATTTTTGAAAACTTGCGGAAATTATGGTCGGAACTTAGTTCTTTAATGATTTTTTTCAAATGAGTTTGTTAACATATATTTTCAGAGGATCTTCGTTTTCACAGGATTTCAGGACTGTTGGATGTAAACATTGGATTTTTTTAATTTTTTTAGAACTTTAATTTTGTTTTTCGATTTTTTGGGATCATTAGAGCTAAAAACGTCCATTCTTTATGATTTTTGAAGAATCATTAGAGCTTTAATCTTGTTTTCCTAAAGTTAGGTTCTACTTTTTACCATAAGATCTTGGATGGGTTTAACAAAGTCTGCCAAATTTCCAAAGTAATTTTTAGAAGCAAATTACGGATTTTTTCCAGTATAATTTATCATTGGGTCACCAGTACTTTAATAATAGATTTTTTTGAAATGATCAACAGAAGAACGATTGAATAATAAATACAGATAAAATTACGAGCATTTTTAAACGTTTGATTTTTTCTAGTATTTTTAAAATTCTCCTTCTTTGCAAAAAAAATATATTTCTGTACATGATAATGTTAAAACACGTCTCATTGTCTTATTATTGTTAGATATCCTTTTGTATTCCCAATTTTTTGGGGATGCAATTTTTTGGGAATGCAGATTTTCTTTCCCACGATTTTAACCCCTTCTTCTGTGTTTTTCTAATATTCAACAATACAGACCCTCAAAAATAATTGCTGTTTGTTTTCGGGTATTTATTTCAATCAAATAAAAAAGATATGGAGCAACAAAAACAAACCTTTGTTTCGAAAACAAACATGACACCCAAAAAAAAAGTGAATCAAAATTATTGTTGTGCATAAAAAGGTATTTTTGTGGTAACAAATCTGTGAAGGGAGAATGTTTTTAATAGCGGCGAACAAACATGGCAAACTCCAAAAATGAACAAAAAATATAGTTTCCTCTTGTTGTTTCCAAAACTATCAAAGAAGTGAAGACAATGCAATGCATGCAATTCATAAAAAACGCTAAATAAGCCACACTGTTTTCATTGCTTGAAACCTCCTTTCGAAGTCTCTGAATTCAAAACGGTTTTTGAGACCTTTATATACTATTGCTCTCATAAAATCTGCCGGACGAGACAGGTTACTTCTTGAATATACGTATGTGCGTAACTATTCGGAAGCTGTGGTTAATACCCACTAACTTCCTTCCAACACTTCCTTCAAATTAAGCTGCAGTCTGTACCTCTTAGGAGAGTTCTCGATATCCGAGTTATTTCAAACCTTCGACTTAAAAATCTTCCCACAAGATTCTCCCACCGTTCATATATATACATATGTATCTTGAATATATACATATGTAATAATGTGTTTATGTTTGTATGAATGTATTTGTTTCTCAGTTATTTTTTTCACGACGCGTATGTAAATGACAAAATGTTTATTTATCTATGTAATACTACCCCACGTTTCGCATTGTTATGCGTCTACATATTTGGTGTTAACTAACAATTTGTTGTCGCATTGATAACGCACCATGTGAATTGACATGAGGGATATGATAAACCGGGTACAGTGGGAGAGAAAATTGAACACACAAAATTTTTATAGGGGACAAAATTTTTTCTTGAAAAAATCCATGCTTTTGGCCCTCAGATCCTTCTGAAAACCTCTTTAAAAAGTCAACGTTTTTCTTGAGAAATTATCTTGACAAAAAAATCCTTTTTTTTTATTCGCAGATCCTTGGGAAGATCCTTGAAACAAATCCATGGGAAGATCCTTATAAAACTTTCTTAACAAATCCACGTTTTTTTTTTGGTTGGAAAATCTTTGGAAAAAAATCTTTGAAAAATCCACGCCTTTTTGTCCGAAGATCCCTGAAAAAAAAAAAAATATAAAAAATATTTGGTCCAAAATCCTTGGAAAAAAATCTTTCTCTTTATTGGTCTGGAGATCTTTGGGAAGAACCTTGGAAATTCTCCTTAGAAAATCCACTTTAATTGGTCCGGAGATTCTTAAAAAAAACCTTTGAAAAGTTTCCTTAAAAATCCAGGTTTATTGGTCCGAAGATCATAGGAAGTGTAACCTTGTGGAAGTGGAACCTTGGAAAAACTTTTTAAAAATCCACGTTTATTGGTCCGCAGGTCCTTGGGAGGAACCTTGGAAAAACTTTTTAAAAATCCACGTTTATTGGTCCGCAGGTCCTTGGGAGGAACCTTGGAAAAACTTTTTAAAAATCCACGTTTATTGGTCCGCAGGTCCTTGGGAGGAACCTTGGAAAAACTTTTTAAAAATCCACGTTTATTGGTCCGCAGGTCCTTGGGAGGAACCTTGGAAAAACTTTTTAAAAATCCACGTTTATTGGTCCGCAGGTCCTTGGGAGGAACCTTGGAAAAACTTTTTAAAAATCCACGTTTATTGGTCCGCAGGTCGTTGGGAGGAACCTTGGAAAAACTTTTTAAAAATCCACGTTTATTGGTCCGCAGGTCCTTGGGAGGAACCTTGGAAAAACTTTTTAAAAATCCACGTTTATTGGTCCGCAGGTCCTTGGGAGGAACCTTGGAAAAACTTTTTAAAAATTCACGTTTATTGGTCCGCAGGTCCTTGGAGGAACCTTGGAAAAACTTTTTAAAAATCCACGTTTATTGGTCCGCAGGTCCTTGGGAGGAACCTTGGAAAAACTTTTTAAAAATCCACGTTTATTGGTCCGCAGGTCCTTGGGAGGAACCTTGGAAAAACTTTTTAAAAATCCACGTTTATTGGTCCGCAGGTCCTTGGGAGGAACCTTGGAAAAACTTTTTAAAAATCCACGTTATTGGTCCGCAGGTCCTTGGGAGGAACCTTGGAAAAACTTTTTAAAAATCCACGTTTATTGGTCCGCAGGTCCTTGGGAGGAACCTTGGAAAAACTTTTTAAAAATCCACGTTTATTGGTCCGCAGGTCCTTGAAAAGAATTTTTAAAAAATTATTTAAAAATCTACGTTTATTGGTCCGCAGGTCCTTGGGAGGAACCTTGGAAAAACTTTTTAAAAATCCACGTTTCTTGGTCCGCAGGTCCTTGAAAAGAATTTTTAAAAAATTATTTAAAAATCCACGTTTATTAGTCCGAAGATCCTTGGGAAGATCCTTAAAAAAAATTATTTAAAAATCCACGTTTACTAGTCCGAAGATCCTTGGGAAGATCCTTGAAAAAAAATTATTTAAAAAATCCACGTTTATTAGTCCGAAGATCCTTGGGAAGATCCTTGAAAAAAAATTATTTAAAAAATCCACGTTTATTAGTCCGAAGATCCTTGGGAAGATCCTTGAAAAAAAATCTTTAGAAAATCCACGTTTATTGGTCCGGAGATCCTTGGGAAGATCCTTGAAAAAAAATCTTTAGAAAATCCACGTTTATTGGTCCGGAGATCCTTGGAAAAATTTCGTTAGAAAATCCACGTTTATTGGTCTGAAGATCCTTGAAAAAAAAAATCTTTAAAAAATCCACGTTTATTGGTCCGGAGATCCTTGGAAAAAAATCTTTAAAAAATCCACGTTTATTGTTCCGAAGATCCTTGGAAAAAATCTTTAAAAAATCCACGTTTATTGGCCTTGGAAAATATTCTTAAAAAAAATCCCCAATTATTCCTGCGAAGATCCTTGAAAAAATTTCTTTAAAAAATCCACGTTTATTGGTCCGAAGATCCCTGGAAAATATTCTTAAAAAATCCCCAATTATTTATGCGAAGATCTTTGAAAAAAATTTTTAAAAAAAATCCCCAATTATTCATGCGAAGATCCTTGGAAAAAATCTTTAGGAAATCCTCGTTTATTGGCCTAAGATCCTTGGAAAAAATCTTTAATAAATTCACGTCTATGGTTCCGAAGATTCTTGGAAAAAAATCTTTAAAAAATCCACGTTTATTGGTCTGAAGATCCTTGGAAAAAATTCTTGTAAAAATTGGCGTTAGTCTTACTCTTGGAAAAAATCGTTATATTCATTTGTCTCCCCACTTTTGCCTGTCACTGTTTAGCCCCTGAAAATGTAATTTCCATCCATATCCACAGTACATGCGTAAACATATTTTATGTATTTTCGACATACATTATTCAATTTTCCTCAAAAAATAAAAATAAGAAAACGGAAATGAAATGGAAGTGGAAATGAAAAAAAAAACAGCTACGGGCTGCATGGTGATAACGAAAGGGGACAGCCTTGGAAAAAAGAGCTGGGACATGATCTGCTGGTATGACAGACAACCAAAACCAAAAAAGGGGGAAAGGTTATGCCACGGAAAATGGGCAAATGCAGATCTCTCCAGAAGAAGAAATAAACTCCCCTATAAAAATAAATGCGAATGTTTGTCAAGCCTGGAAAGGAGGGGCAGAGCAAATTTTTCCAGCCAGCCAGCCATCCAGACATTTTCGTTGATATAGACAGACAGACACACACAGACATAAATCAAGTTCAAGGTCTATCAATTGAATTAAATATAATGCTTAAATGCGATTTGTTGGCTTGTTTGTTCGATTCGAACACAAACACTCACACACACTTGTTGTGTTGCTTGTTTGCCAGACTCTTTCATTGTCGCTTTGTTCTTTTTCCTTAGCATTTTCTGCTTAGGCCATGTTTTATTTTTATTTGAAAAAAAATCATAAAAAGAATAATATTTTTATTTTTTAATTGATATTTTATTAACTTTGATAACTCGTAGGACATCAATTGATGATTTGATGGCGGCTCAGTCACTCATGTCTGACTTCTTGCCAGGCCTCAAATTAAGAGAGACAATTTGAAACATTGTCTCGAATATAATTGGAATTTAAAAAGAAAAAACCGTTAAATAATTTAAATCAAACAGCTAACATGACATTTTGCTCGCCAACGGGGTCTAACTGTCAAAAATCAATTGTAAATATATACATATATATGCAAGTTATCAAGTACTCAAGTTATCTAAGATCAATGGAGGAGAATATGGTCATCGACGAAAGATCCACAGAATTTTTAACGGGGATTTGAAAAAAAAAATCGTCAAAAGTCAACAAACGTCGATTTCAAAAACACCCTTTCAAAGGACCTTCCCAACAATAAAAGTGAATTTTTTAAAGACTTCTATTTCCAAAGATCCTCCCTTCGATAGATATGGATTTTAATGATTTTTTGAATAAAAAAAGATATTTGGGAGAAAATCGATTCGATCGATATTATCGATGAAAAGATCTTTGGGAAAAGATTCTTTAAAAATCAAATTTGATCGATGGACGGTCATGCGTAAAAATTTATAAAAATCTACTTTTACCTGTGGAAGGCTCTTTTTGAAAAAAAACTTTAAAAAAATTCACTTTAATCCATTGGAGATTCCTTGGGAAAAAATCTTTTAAACCATTTCTTTAAAAATCCACGTTTACTGAAGATCCTTGAAACCATTTCTTTAAAAATCCACGTTTACTGAATATCCTTGAAACCATTTCTTTAAAAATCCACGTTTATTCAAGATCCTTGAAACAAATTCTTTAAAAATCCAAGTTTATTGAAGATCCTTGAAATCAATTCTTCAAAAATCCACGTTTATTAAAGATCTTTGAAATCCTTGAAACAAATTCTTTAAAAATCCACGCTTTTTAAAGATCCTTGAAACAAATTCTTAAAAATTCCACGTTCATTGAAGATCCTTGAAACAGATTCTTAAAAATTCCACATTCATTAAAGATCCTTGAAACCATTTCTTTGAAAATCCACGTTTATTGAAGATCCTTGAAACCATTTCTTTGAAAATCCACGTTTATTGAAGATCTTGAAAATCATTTCTTTGAAAATCCACGTTTATTGAAGATCCTTGATACCATTTCTTTTAAAATCCACGTTTATTGAAGATCCTTGAAACCAATTCTTTAAAAATCCACGTTTATTGAATATCCTTTAAACCAATTCTTTAAAAATCCACGTTCATTGAGGATCCTTGAAACAAATTCTTAAAAAATCCATCTTCTTTGAAAATCCTTGAGACCAATTCTTTGAAAATTCCCGTTTATTGAAGATCCTTGAAACCAATTCTTTGAAAATCCACGTTTATTGAAAATCCTTGAAACCATTTCTTTGAAAATCCACGTTTATTGAAGATCCTTGAATACATTCTTTAAAAATCCACGTTTACTGAAGATCCTTGAAACCATTTCTTTAGAAATCCACGTTTATTGAAGATCCTTGAAAACATTTCTTTAAAAATCCACGTTTACTGAAGATCCTTGAAACCATTTCTTTAAAAATCCACGTTTATTGAAGATCCTTGAAACCAATTCTTTGAAAATCCACGTTTATTGAAAATCCTTGAAACCATTTCTTTGCCAAACCCACGTTTATTGAAGATCCTTGAAAACATTTCTTTAAAAATCCACGTTTACTGAATATCCTTGAAACCATTTCTTTAAAAATCCACGTTTATTCAAGATCCTTGAAACAAATTCTTTAAAAATCCAAGTTTATTGAAGATCCTTGAAATCAATTCTTCAAAAATCCACGTTTATTGAAGATCTTTGAAATCCTTGAAACAAATTCTTTAAAAATCCACGCTTTTTAAAGATCCTTGAAACAAATTCTTAAAAATTCCACGTTCATTGAAGATCCTTGAAACAGATTCTTAAAAATTCCACATTCATTAAAGATCCTTGAAACCATTTCTTTGAAAATCCACGTTTATTGAAGATCCTTGAAAATCATTTCTTTGAAAATCCACGTTTATTGAAGATCTTGAAAATCATTTCTTTGAAAATCCACGTTTATTGAAGATCCTTGATACCATTTCTTTTAAAATCCACGTTTATTGAAGATCCTTGAAAATCATTTCTTTGAAAATCCACGTTTATTGAAGATCTTGAAAATCATTTCTTTGAAAATCCACGTTTATTGAAGATCCTTGATACCATTTCTTTTAAAATCCACGTTTATTGAAGATCCTTGAAACCAATTCTTTAAAAATCCACGTTTATTGAATATCCTTTAAACCAATTCTTTAAAAATCCACGTTCATTGAGGATCCTTGAAACAAATTCTTAAAAAATCCATCTTCTTTGAAAATCCTTGAGACCAATTCTTTGAAAATTCCCGTTTATTGAAGATCCTTGAAACCAATTCTTTGAAAATCCACGTTTATTGAAAATCCTTGAAACCATTTCTTTGAAAATCCACGTTTATTGAAGATCCTTGAATACATTTCTTTAAAAATCCACGTTTACTGAAGATCCTTGAAACCATTTCTTTAGAAATCCACGTTTATTGAAGATCCTTGAAAACATTTCTTTAAAAATCCACGTTTACTGAAGATCCTTGAAACCATTTCTTTAAAAATCCACGTTTATTGAAGATCCTTGAAACCAATTCTTTGAAAATCCACGTTTATTGAAAATCCTTGAAACCATTTCTTTGCCAAACCCACGTTTATTGAAGATCCTTGAAAACATTTCTTTAAAAATCCACGTTTATTGAAGAGCCTTGAAACTATTTTTTTGAAAATCCACGTTTATAGAAGATCCTTGAAACCATTCTTTTAAAATCCACTTTTATTGAAGATCCTTGAAAACATTTCTTTAAAAATCCACGTTTATTGAAAATCCTTGAAACCATTTCTTTAAAAATCCACATTTATTGAAGATCCTTGAAACCATTTCTTTAAAAATCCACGTTTATTGAAGATCCACGTTTATTGAAGATCCTTGAAACAAATTCTATAAAAAAACCACCTCTATTAGCTTGAGTATCTTTGGGATTTCTTTTTAAATCCACCTTTTTTTCTCCATTTATTGCCGTGAATATCCTAAAATATTGCTTAAAAAATCCACGTTTATTGGTCTGAAGATTCTTGAAAATACGTCTTTAAAAATCCCCGGTTATTAGCCTGAATATCTTTGGGAAAAAAATCTTTAAAAAATGCGCGTTTATTGCTGTCAAGATCCCTGAAAAGATCCATGACGGGTTCTTCAAAAATTCCCCATTTAATGCTTTGAAAATCCTTAGAAAAAAATTGCTTAAAAATCCATCTTTATGGGTCTGAAGATTCTTGGAAAAAGTTCACTAAAAATCCATCCGGAAAAATTAAAAAAATCAACATTTTTTTATCTGAAGATTGTTGGAAAAAATTCTTTAAAAACTACATTGTTCTGATAAAAATATTTAAAAAATAACGTTTGAGAGAGGTTTTGTGAGAAAAAAAATTAAGAAATCCACGTTTATCAATGAAATGGCTGGGAAAAATCTTTATAAGGAATCCACATTTATTGCTGTGAGGGTCCTTGGAAAATTTCTTTTAAAATCTATGTTTATTGCTGTGAATATTCTTGGAAAAATCCTAAAAAACCATATTTACTGGGTATTTTAAAGGAATCTACATAAATTGCGGTGAAGGTCATTGGAAAATTATTTTAAAATCCACGTAAATTGCTGTGAATATCCTTGGAAAAAAACTTTTAAAATAGCCACATTTATTGGTCTGAATACCCTTCAAAAAATCTAAAAAATGCTCGTTTATCAATGAAAGGACTTGGGGGAAAATTTTTTTATGGAATCCACATTTATTGTAGTGAAGGTCCTTGGATAAATGTTTTTTTTTTTTTAAATCCACGTTTATCGATGGATCGGAATGGTAATTCCACATATATATTTTTTAAAAAAATCCGCGTTAATAAATGGTAGGGTGCTTGGAAAAAATGCACACTTGTTGGTCTGAAGATCCTTGGAAAGTAGAATAGTGTTGGCATGTTTGTTCGGGATACCATAATATATTGCAACAACAAAAGATCCTTGGAAAGAGTTAAAAAAAACATGCTTATAGTCGGAGGATTTGGAATAGAAATCCTTTGAAAATGCAGTTCGTTTATCGATAGGAGGGTGTTTGGAAAGAAAACTATTAAAAAAATCCACGTTTAAATATGGACACGTTTTGTTAAAAAAATGTCTTTAAAAATCAAAGTTTATCGATGGGAGAATTTATGGGAATGAATCTTTAAAAATCCACATTTATTGCTGTGAAGATCTTTGGAAAAAATCCTTTAAAAAATCCCAGTTATTGCTGTAAAGATCCTTGGAAAAAATCCTTTAAAAAATCCCAGTTATTGCTGTGAAGATCCTTGGAAAAATTATTTAAAAAAATCCACGTTTATTGTTCTAAAGACATTTGGAAACAAATCTAAAAAAACGATTTTTATTAGTCTTGTGGTCCTTGAAAAAAAAACTCCACATTTGTTTAGGATGGCAAGAACATTTAAAAAAATTACGTTTGTCAATGAGAGGGTCTCTGCGGCAAAATCTTTTTAAATTTACGTTTATCGATGGGAAGTCTTTCAAACATAAATTCGGTCCTTCGAAAACAATCTTTGAAGCCACATTTGTTGGTCTGTAGTTAACTTAGAAAGTTTCCTAAAAAACCCATGATTTTTGGTAGGAAGATCCTTTAAAAAAATTGGAATTAACATTTTCTAAAATTCAGGTGTACTATAAGCACGTGTATCGATGGAACGGGTCTTTGGGAAAAATTAAAAAAAAAAAAACGACGTTTGTCGATGTGTCTTTTTAAAGAAAATTCTTTAAAGGTTCTCGTTTATCGAAGGGAGGTTTATCGATTCAATGGTTTTTAAGAAATATCTTTAACAAGGGAAGGGTCTTTTAAAAAGGGAAAATCCACATTTCTTAGATTGAAAAAAATTGGAAGGAGAATTCTTTTAAAATCTAGGTTTAACTACAGGTTTGTAAATTAAAAAAGTTTATTGAGGGAGGGTCATTGGGCAAAATCACGTTATTAGATGAGAGGATCCTTAAGAAAAAGCCATATGCCTGAGGGTATAATAATTTACTGCACAGAAAGAGAAAGGATAATCAACTTTGCAAATCCTAATATATGCATCAGTGCTAGGTCAGGTGCGAAAATGGAAAGTATCGGTCCACTCCATCAAGACAAAATTTGGAATAATTACAACTCTTATAAAATGTGATGTAAGAGTCCGATTGCCTTCAAATTTCACACATCTCAATATTTTTATTAACCTAAGGTCTGGTGTGAAGATGGAATATATCATTTCAATCTTTCTGGTACCTCCCCCACAAAGGGTCAAAATTTTAAATATCCATGAAGGCCATAAAACGCGAAATTAACATCCGATTCCATTCAAACTTGGCACATTTCACTATTTTCATCAACACAAGATCTATTAGAAAGATGGTAGAGATCGGACCATTCCTTCTGGTACCTCCCCCACAAAGGGACAAAGTTCTGAATAACCGAAACAATCATAAAATCCGAAATAAACATCCGTTTCTCTTCATATTTCACACTTCCCATTATTTCTTCTAATGCAAAAAATGTTTTGTAGGTGGAATACATCGGTCCACTCCTTCTGGTACCTCCCCCACAAAGGGTCAACATTTTGAATATTCATGAAGGTCATAAAATACGAAATTAACATCAGATTCCCTTCAGACTTGGCACATCCAAATATTTCAGTCAAAACAAGATCTGTTATAAAGATGGTAGAGATCGGATCATTCCTTCTGGCACCTCCCGCACAAAAGGGCAAAGTTCTGAATAACCAAAAGGAGCATAAAATCCAAAATAAGTATCCGCTTCTTTTCATATTTCACACATCATAATATTTTTATTAACACAAGATTTGCTGTGAAAATTGGATATGTCGATTCACTCCTTCTGGTACCTCCCCCACAAAGCGTCAAAATTTTGAATATTCATGGATAAATCATAAATCACGAAATTAACATCCGATTCCATTCAAACTTGGCACAAGTCAATATTTCTATAAACACAAGATCTGTTATAAAAATAAATCGGCATCGGACCATTCCTTCTGGTACCTCCCCCACATAGGTTTCAAGACTTTGAAAAACAAAACGCTCAAAGAAAGTGAAACAAGCATCCAATTCTTTTCAGATTTCACATATACAAATATTTTTGCTAACACAAGATCTTTTGTGAAGATGATCGATATCTGCCAACCCCCTTCTGGTACCTCAACCACAAAGGGTTACAATTTTCAATACTTTTATCTGTCATAGCTTGCCTAAAATTTACAACGATTTTTTTTACAACGTCCCATATCTAAATATTTCTCTCCCAGACAAGAAACCTGAGATGGATATAATTGGGAAATATAAAACATTTTTAGGAAATATAAAAATTTCCCTTCCGAGTTATTGTAGACCCCATCACTCCATAGCCTAGGCTTAAAACTCTTTTATTTATTTCCTCAAAATCAATTTATCTACTTTATGGGCCTTTTCTTATTTATTATTATTTGTTTTTTCAACTTAAATTTTTTTTTGGCAAGAATCGCCAACAACAACACCACATCGCTTGTAAATACGTGTGTTTTTTGGTTTACTTTCGAACTTTGTTTTGTGGAATTTTCGTCGCAGAAAGTCAAATTATTTTTTCGAGACCGGTTTATATCTTCAGATATTTTTTTCGTTTGTTTTGTTGTCGTCGTTGTTTTTGTTTGTAGATTTCGTTTCGTTTCATTTTCGGTTTTTTGTTTTATGATTTCGAATAACAATAATAATAACAAACGAAAGCAGCATCAGCAGCCTCAGCCAAAACGTCGAAAAAAAATTCACAACAATATAAACATTGATCTACATATATACGCCGGGAGGGATGGAGCCCTGGGGGGGTTTGTAAAAAAAAGTAATATCTTCACTTTAGAAGAGATGGCAAAACATGATTGGGATTTCAGAAAATACGCACCAAAAAATCAAACTTAAAAAATGTAGGCTTTTTTGGAAATATAAAAAGACTATTTTGTTTTAAGAAATAGTCATATTTTCTTCCAGGGAAAATTTTGAGTTTTTTTTTTAATTTCTTTCAATTTTTATATTTTTTTATTACCTCCTTAGGATTTTTTTTAATTCTTTAAGCCATTATAAGAATTACATTATAAATTGCAATAAACTTTTTTGAAAAATATTTTTTATCTAAATCTTTCCCTAACAACTCAAAACCTTTAAAATGAAAATGTAAAAGCCTCAAATCAAGGAAGTTTGAAAAGTATTTTTAAATATTTCCAAGTCAGCAAAAAAAGAGACAAAAAACCGAAGAGAGTTGGATGCTAATTTCGCTTTTTTAGAACGTTTGTTTATTCAAAACTTTAACCCTTGGAGGAGGGAGATACGAGAAGAAATGGTCCTATTTCTAACATCTTTACAACAGATCTTGTGTTGATGGAAATATTGAGATCTACCAAGTTTAAATGGAATCGGATGATAATTTCGCGTTTTATGAGCTTCATGAATATTCAAAATTTTGACGCTTTGTGGGGGAGGCACCAGAAGGAGTGGACCGATATATCACATTTTTGCACAAGACTTTAGGTTAACAAAAATATTATGATATGTGAAATATAAAGAGAACCGGATGCTTGTTTCGGATTTTATGATAGTTTTTAATATTCAAATCTTTAACCCTTTGAGGGGGAGATACCAAAAGAAATGGTCCGATCTCTAACATATTTACAACAGATCTTGTGTTGATGGAAACATTGAGATGTGCCAAGTCTGAAAGGAATCTAATGTTAATTTCGCGTTTTATGAGCTGCGTGGATATTCAAATTTTGACCCCTTGTGGGGGAGGCACCATCTTTACAGGAGATCTTGTATTAGTAGAAATAATGGGATGTGTGAAATTTGAAGAGAACCGAATGCTTATTTCCGATTTTATGATCGTTTTGGTTATTCAAAACTTTGACCCTTGGTTGGGGGAGGTACCAGAAGAAATGGCCCGATCTCTACAATTTTTGTAGCAGATCTTGTGTTGATAGAAATATTTTGATGAGCCAAGTTTGAATGGAGTCGGATATTAATTTCGCGTTTTATGAGCTTCATGGATATTTAAAAATTTGACCCTTGGTGGGGGAGGTACCAGAAGGAGTGGGCCGATACATCCCATCTTCACAGAAGGTCTTGTATTAGTAGAAACAATGTAATGTATGTAATTTGAAGAGAAGCGGATGCTTAATTCGGATTTTATAATCGTTTTGGTTATTCAAAACTTTGAACTTTTGTGGGGCAGGTACCAGAAGAAATTGTCCGATCTCTAACATCTTTACAACAGATCTTGTGTTGATAGAAATATTGAGCTGTGCCAAGTTTGAATAGAATCGAATGCTAATTTCGTGTTTTACAAGCTTCACGGATATTCAAAATTTTGATCCATTGTGGGCGAGGTACCAGAAGGAGTGGACCGATGTATTTCATCTTTACACCAGACCTGGGGATAATAAAAATATTGTGATGTCTGTAATTTGAAGACAATCGGACTCTTACATCACGTTTTATAAGAGTTGTAATTATTCAAAATGTTGACCCTTTGTGGGGGAGGTATCAGAAGGAATGATCCGATCTCTACCATCTTTATAACGGATCTTGTTTTGACTGAAATATTGGGATGTGCAAAGTCTGAAAGGAATCTGATGTTAATTTCGTGTTTTATGACCTTCATGAATATTCAAAATGTTGACCCTTTGTGGGGGAGGTACCAGAAGGAGTCGACCGATATGTTCCATCTTCACACCAAATAAAAATATTGAGATGTGTAAAATTTTGAAGACAATCGAATTTTTACATTCCATTTTATAAGAGTTACAATTATTCAGAATTTTGACCCTTTGTGGGGGAGGTACTTGGTGGATTGGACCGATATTGTCCATTTTCGCACCTGACCTAGCACGGATGCAAATATTAGGATTTGCAAAGTTGGAGCAAAATTCGATTATCCCTTCTCTTTCTGTGCAGTAAAATATTTATTTTAAAAATTTAAACCTTTTGTGGGGGGAGATGCCAGAAGGAGTGCAACGATATTGTCCATCTCCGAACTCGATCTGTGTTTGATAATAATAAATAACATGTACCAAGTTTAATCGTATCGTATACTCCCTTCGAGAGTTATCGTATGCACCAGCCATCCAGACAGACAGACTAGCGGAGGTCATCACTACATCGCCTCTAAATATCCTGAAACGGATTTGGTCCTCAGTGACCTGGGGTCTAAAACCGTTATTTCGACGAGGCACGTTTTGGACGAATCAAAAGATATATATCCTCTCTAGCCATGTGACTGAGGGTATAAAAATTAAAGATTCATGTCTAGAAAGACAATTTAAAATCGCTCTAACGATTCTTGACCCGAAACAAATTTTTAAAAAATAATTGAGTTAAGGACTTTTGGTCAAGGATTTTTTTTTACAAAAAAAAAGGATGTCCTTGTCAAGGACCACGGATTAAAAAAATTAGGGTCTCTCTACTCAGTGATCTGGTTTTGTAACGAATTGAAAATAGCTTTTTCCAAATTGGAGAAAAAAATTTTAAGGACCTGGGCTATATTGTAACGGAATCCCACATAAGACAGAAGTCAATTTTCCAGTTGTGTTGAATTTTAACCCATTCTGAGGAAGGGATTTTTCCCATGGCTAATTTTGCTCAGAGACTTCTTAGAGGTTAAGTTTTGTAACACATAGGGGATGGACATACTTCCTCCATTACCTTTTAGAAATAGGCTAAATCCATTGGAGAAGGCAGAGGGTTTCTAGGTTGGAGTCTCACCAAAATCGTAAAATTTGAAGCTATTGGGGTACACAATTTCGAATTTTTGCCAAAATTTATTTTTGAATTTTTTGGGAAACTTTTGCGATTTTCTTATTTTTTTCCCGATAGACCCATATTTCTCCCTCCCTCAAAACCTTTCATTCTTTCTCTGGCCCCACTTTCTACACTCTCTGTATAGATATTTGTATTTTACATCTTCTCATTATCTATTTAACCCACATGATCCAAACAACAACAACAGCAAAACTGTAGGAGTGAGAGTAATATGTGTTGTTGTAATTTTTGGCCTCTTTGTGTATGTGTGTTCGTGTATTTTTTTTTGGATTTATTCGATTAATAAATTTTCATGAATATTTTAATGTTTTAACTGTGTTTCTGGGACAAGCAGATATTTTTATCGCTTTATTTATTTTTGTTGTTGTTGTTTCATTCTTTATCTCTATCTCTCTGTAACAAGCAACCAACCGACCGACCCACCAGACCGGCCGTCTTTTTTTTATTCTTTTTCTTCTTAATCTTTAATCAATTCAGACCGATTAACATTCAGTCTCGATCTGTTCTTTTGTTCGGCAATCAATTAATCGATTTTGAGTTTTGAAATGATTTTTTTCGACAAAATAAAAAAGATCAATGGAAATGTTTTTTGTAATGCGGGAGATTTATAAAGTGAAAACATGTTTTTTGTTTTTGTGTTTTTTTTTTTTTTTTTTTTTTTGTTTAAAGGAAGTGTGGCCCGCAAATTGACATAAATAAAACGTAGTTTGTAAAAACCAGACAAACAAATGAATTTTTAATAGAATTAATTTATATTAATTAGTGGTTTTTATGATCAACAAACAAATCAAACTTCAAAATCATGACAAGGCAAGATTTATTTAAGAGGTCTCTAGACAAATAAATATTTTTTCCAGATTCCAATAGTCATTCTAAAGAAAAAAAGACGCTGTCAAGTCTCCTGGTCTCAGAAGGCCATCTGCAAATGGAAGATTTCTTTGGAGAGTTTCTACAAATAAACAGCCATTCTCAAGTGGCCCACTGAAGAAAAAAAAACTCTTTTTTATATCAGATTTTAAATATCTTCATATACTTTTCAAAGAATAACCGATTATTCATTCACATGAGTTTTTCAGGCAGACATTGTTAAGAGTTCTTCTTCATACACAAAACCCAGGCTTTGCTTAAAAAAAAAGTAAATACAAATTTTGATATCGAAGCACATTTTGCAAAAAGTAACCGGGTAATCGGTTATGTGAATTTTTATTCTTATAAGATCATGCATTAACAATTAAGCTTATCTTAAAAAAATGTATGTTGAAAAATGTACCAGATAACATGCACATTCCAAAAAGTAACCGGTTATCCGGTTACCGCAGTCGTTATTCTTGCAATTTTAAACTCGTTTTTTTTATGAGTTATCTTGCCCTTTAAAATAGACCAAATTATATCAAATTGCTTAATATTTCAGAAATGTGTAATCGGTTACTTTTATAGTATAGCCGGTTAATCGGTTTCATGTGGCACTAATTTTCGAAATTGTTTTATATTTTAATAGAATATTTTAAATTACCTATTATCTTTAATAAAATTTAAATTTTAATGATCGTAATTATGCATTTACCGAAAAGTAACCGAGTATTCGGTTACAAGATTTTCCAATCTGTCATTCTCATAGTTTTTAACACATAAAGTAGATGAAGCTGATTATTCTTATGTAAAATATCCAATTTCCATTTCATTCAGTTTACATTTCTTAAAAAGTAATCGGTTTTTCGGTTTCACAAGTAACTTGTGTCTTAGCCATGTTTTTGCGTTTCCCCACGTGAATTGATAGAATGATCTATTCTCTATTCTCTTTAATAATATGCCGTGTGTTATGGACATTGTGATGAATTTTTCAAAAAGTAACCGAGTATTCGGTTACAATTCTTTCCAATCTGACAGTTTCATATTTATGTATACCAGATTTTAATTGAATTGATAATTTCTTTTGCAAATCATATATATTTTTATGAATACAAAAAAATATTTCGTAAAAAGTATCAAAATTGATACACATTTTCAAAAAAGTAACCGATTACTCGGTTACTTGCGTTTCAAATCCGACGATTTCATAGTTATTTTTAAATTAATTAGATGTAATCCTTCGTTCTACTATAGAATAAAGCGTTTTTATGTAAATAATATAATATATCTTGAAAAGTAACCGGTTGTTCGATTTCCAGTCACTGCAATTTTTCCATTTTTTTGGAAAAGTAACCGGTTTTACGGTTTTTTCCATATTTTTGGATTTTTTTTACATGAAGTTGCTACATTAACTAGTTCCATTTAATACCAACTAGAAACATTTCACATTTGTAATATATTTTGGAAAGTAACCAGTTATTCGGTTTCTAGTCTTTGAATTTTTTCAATATTTTTGTTTTTTTTTTTTTTTCGCATAAATTTGCTATATCATCTAGTTTTATTTAATACCAATTGGAAATATTTCCCTTTTTTGTTCCCATATTTTCGGATTTTTCGCATGAATTTGCAACATTAACTAGTTCTATTTAATACGAAAAAAAATATTTCACATTTGTAATATTTCTTGGAACATAACCGGTTCTTCGGTTACTAGTCTTTGATTTTTTTTACATATTTTTTGGGTTATTTCCCATTAATTGGCTATATCATCTAGTTTCATTTAATACCAATTAGATATATTTCCCTTTTTTAATATATTTTGGAACGTAACCGGTTATTCGGTTTCTGGTCACTGCATTTTTTAATATTTTTTGGACGTTTTCGCATGAATTTTATAGATCACTTAGATCCATTTAATAACAAATTAAAATATTTCACATTTGTAATATTTCTTGGAACATAACCGGTTATTCGGTTTCTAGTGACGAAATTTTTTCCATATTTTTGGATTTTTTTACATGAATTTGTTACCTCAGATTTACTTTCATTTAATGCCAATTACAAATATTTCCCATTTGAAATATTTCTTAGAACGTAACCGGTTATTCGGTTTTTAATCGCTGAATTTTTTCCATATTTTTGGATTTCTTTTGAATGAATTTGATAGATCACTTAGTTCCATTTAACACCAATTAGAGATATATTTCACATTTTCAATATTTCACATTTTTTGGAACCTAACCGGTTATTCGGTTTCCAGTCACTTCATTTTTTCCCATATTTTTGAATTTTTTCGTATGAATTTACTACATCAACTAGTTCCATTTAATACCAACTAGAAACATTTCACATTTGTAATATATTTTGGAAAGTAACCGGTTATTCGGTTTCCAGTTACTCCAATTTTTTTCATATTTTTGGATTTTTTTTCTCATGAATTTGCTACCTTAACTAATTGCATTTAGTAATAATTAGAAATATTTCACATTTGTAATAATTTTTGGAAAGTAACCGGTTATTCGGTTTCCAGTCACAGGACTTTTTCCATATTTTTGTATGTTTTCCATGAATTTGCTACATCAACTAGTTGCATTTAATACCAATTAGAAATAATTCCCTTTTTTAATGTTTCTTTGAAAGTAACCGGTTATTCGGTTTCCAGTCACTGTATTCTTTCCATATTTTTGTTTTTTTTTCGCATAAATTTGCTATATCATCTAGTTTAATTTAATACCAATTACAAATATTTCCCTTTTTTAATATATTTTGGAACGTAACCGGTTATTCGCTTTCTAGCAACTGCAATTTTTTCCATATTTTTGGATTGTTTTTCACATTCATTTGCTACATTAACTAGTTCTATTTAATATCAACTCAAAATATTTCACATTTGTAATATTTCTTGGGACGTAACCGGTTATTCGGTTTCCAGTCACTGCATTTTTCCCATATTTTTGGTTTTTTTCGCATGTATTTGATAGATCAATTAGTTACATTTAATATCAATTAGAAATATTTCACATTTGTAATATTTCTTGGAACGTAACCGGTTATTCGGTTTCTAGTCTTTGAATTTTTTCCATATTTTTGGATTTTTTCCGCACGAATTTGCTATACTAACTAGTTCCATTCAATACCAATGAGAAATATTTCCCTTTTTTAACGTTTCTTGGAAAGTAACCGGTTATTCGATTTGTAGTCACTGCATTTTTTCCATATTTTTGATTTTTTTTCGCATGAATTTGCTACAACAACTAATTCCATATAATATCAATTACAAATATTTCACATTCGTAATAGTTTTTGGAACATAACCGGTTATTCGGTTTTTTCCATATTTTTGGTTTTTTCACATACATTTTTTACGTCAACTAGTTCCATTTAATACCAATTAGAAATATTTCACCTTTGAAATATTTCTTGGAACGTAACCGGATAATCGGTTCTAGTCTTTGATTTTTTTCCATATTTTTGGATTTTTTCGCATAAATTCGATAGATATCTTAGTTCCATTTAATTTCAGTTAGAAATATTTCACATTTCCTTATTATTTTTCCAAAAAGTAACCGATTACTCATTGCCCCTCTTTACACTTGACCCACTAAAAATAACATTTTCTTGTTTTTTTTAGAGAAATGGCTTAGCCCTTGATCTAAACTTAAGAATGTGATAACCTCAAAGATTTCCCTTTCTAACCTTCTCTCCTCACCTCCCCCTCCATTCCTCTCCCTTTTGCTTTCTTATCTCCCTTGAAATTTATGTTGATTTCTAATATTGCGGAGTGCCATAGTGTGTGTGAATGTTTGCTTGCTTTTGTTGTTTTTGGGGGGCCCAGCTGTTTTTTTGTTAGTGTTGTTGTTGTTGCTGTGATATCAATAGACTTTCACAAATCATTCAAGTTCATGGGAGCTGCTGCGCTATCTATCTAGCCGGTAAACCAACCAACCAGCAAGCGGTGACGTCTCCGCTGCACATACATACCGACACATACACACACACACACACACATGTACATGGCTATACAAATCACGTTTATGCCAGAGTCCATTGTGAGCGGATGGTATATTTGTCCAAAAAATAGTTTTTGCCGACATAATAATAAACAACATCAATTGGATCTGGTCGCTCGTCGCTCCTCGTTCGCTCTCTAAATGGGGAAGGCAAATGGATGGATGGATGGATGGGTTGGGTGGGTTATGTTTGTTTAGATGAATGAATATTTGAACGAGTGAGTGACTGAATCGAATGGGTGGGGTGGTTGTTTCACTTTTTTTTTGGGCGGGGGGAGGGGTACGTTGGCGCCCAACGTTAGCTTGTCAAATTTAAAACACAACAAAAAATAAATATTAACAACAAATCTTGACAATTGAAGAAACCGCTTGATTAGAGGGTCTGTGCCAAATCATGTGGGGGGAACACACATACATATTCACTTACTCATTGGTGTGTGTGTGTGTGCCTGGCCAACAATCAAACTTTCTATTATGCTGCCCTCCCAAAAAAAAAACCAAAAACGACGAAAAAAATGAAGCCCTGCAAGTAAATGTAGACCGGGCCCGCTGAGTAACCAAGCGGCCAAGTGAGTGATAAAAAAAGACAGACCAACAAAGAACAACAACTCCTCTGCTGATAAGAGTAACGAGTTTGACACGATTTCCATTTTTTTTTCTTTGCTCTGTGCCTGTGTGTGAGTGTGTCATCTCGAAAAAGCCCCCAAGACCCGGTGCTGCTTTTTCTGGTGTCAATGAACTTGGTTAAACCAATTTTTTTTTTGCTGCTGCTGTTTCTTCGTCATATTTACAGAGCTCTTTATGTCTTACATGATATTCAGCCGCTGCCTGCTGCCCGTCGGACGGACGGTTGGCCGTTGTCGCCAACAGCGCCGCCGCCATCACCACCACCGCCTTTTTGTGGTAGTTTGTTGCTATCATCACTGATTGATATTGGTTGGACGTTTTTGGCCAACCAACCAACCGAGCGACCGGCCTGACGGCCTTCATGCCGGCCGACAAACCTACTCACATAAGTGGTAAGGTGTGGTTGATTGGTTCGTTCGCCGGTGGCTTGGTACGAAAAGTGCGAACCCGCATCACGCTACGCATTTAAGTAGCCAGCCAACGACCAGCCATATTCGAGGCAAAAGTATGCAAGTCACTTGGACTTGTTTCTGGCGTATTACATTCCAATGCCCCCCCCCCCCCCCCAAAAAAAAAAAAGCATTAACAACAACAAAAACTATGGTGACTTTTATATGGTCATAAATATTTAAACAATTTCCTCAAAATGTTTTTTGTTCAACATCTTGTGGTGGGGGGATGGGAGGTGGAGAGTAGAACGACATGTAAATATTAATTTAAATTCATGTCATTTTTATATATTTTTTCGAAGTGCTTTTCCTGTACCCTTTAACGGGAATGGCCACGTGGATCAGTAGGAGGCGCCACAACCAGGTTTGGGAAAATAGGGTAATCGAGGGACAATTAAATTGCGTTGGAAGGTAGTTAACAAGGAAACATTTCACAAGGGAATTATTCCCTGGAACATTCACTCAAAAGGTTATGAAGCTAGACCTCTCAAAGGCCAAGAAGAATGAGTCTGGCGCCAAATAAGTGTGTCATCAACTGATGTGGCACCCGATTAGTCTGCCTCAGTTCGAAACCCTTGTACTTATATATGCTTAGAACTAACCCTCTCTGTGAAAGTGTAAGAAGAATGAAAAGGCCAAAGTCTATGTTTTCCCATTGGCGCCCAACGTGAACGAAATAGTGTTTCTTGCCTTTTTTGTTCCAAAAAACTTTAGGGACGAAGTGGTCACTTTTTTTTAAGTGGATCTGGCAATGCGCTGATAGACTTCCATTAAAGAACTAATGTCATAAAAATGTTGTAACCAGTGGCGCCCAACGTGGTGTTAAAGTAAGCAACTAGTGCAATATCTTTGTTTTTAGTGGCGCCCAATGAGTCTGTCATCAACTGATGTGGCGCCCGATAAGTCTGCTAGCCCTTTCTCTAAGAATGTAAGAATTAAAGGTCAAAGTCCATGAAAAGTCATCCCGTTGGCGTCCAACGTGAATGAAATTGTCTTTCAGACTTGTTTGTCCCAAAAATTTCAGTGACGATGTGGTCACTACTATTTTAATGGGTCTACCAAAGCACTGAGTGTGGCGCCCGAGTAGTCTGAAAAATGAAAAGGCCAAAGCCTATGTTGTTCCCATTGGCGCCCAACGTGAGTGTATTCATCTTTCAGCCTTTTTTTATCCCAAAAACTTTAGCGACGAAGTGGTCACAATTTTTTTTAGCCGGATTTATCAAAACACTGAGTTATTTCCATTAAAGAGCTAACGCCATTAAGATGTTGTAACCAGTGGCGCCCAACATGGGGCGTTCATTATCATTGTTTTTAGTGACATCCCATGAGTCTGTCGTCAACTGATGTGGCGCCTTCTCTGTGAGAAAGAATATAGAATGAAAAGTCAGAGTCCATGCTATTTCCATTGGCGCCCAACGTGGATGAAATCATCTTTCAGACTTTTTGTTTGTCCCAAAAACTTTAGCGATGAAGTGGTCACTATTTTTTTAAGTGGATCTACTAAAGCACTGAGTGACTTCCATTAAAGAGCTAACTCAATTAAGATATTGTAACCAGTGGCGCCCAACGTGATGTTACAGTAATCTACTAGTTCAATATCATTGTTTTTAGTGGCGCCCAGTGAGTCTGTCATTAACTGATGTGGCGCTCGATTAGGCTGGCCTCAGTGCGAATTCCTTGTGTTTATATGCCCTAAATACTAACCCTCTCTGTGAGAGTGTAAGAAGAATGAAAAGGCCAAAGTCTATGTTGTTCCCATTGGCGCCCAACGTGAGTGAGATCATTTTTCACAACTTTTTTCTCCAAAAACTTTAGCGACGAAGTGGTCACAAGTTTTTTAGACGGATCTGCCAAAGCACTGAGTAATTTCCAATAAAGAGCTAACGCTATTAAGATGTTGTAACCAGTGGCACCCAACATGGGGCGTCCAATATCATTGTTTTTAGTGGCATCCCATGAGTCGGTCATCAACTGATGTGGCGCCCACTTTGTGATAGTATTAGAATGGATAGCCAGAGTCCATGTTATGCCCATTGGCGCCCAACGTGGATGAAAAGGTCCTTCAGACTTTTTTGCCCCATATACTTTAGCGATGAAATGATCGCTACTTTTTTAAGTGGATCTAGAAAAGCACTGAGTGTCCTCCATTAAAGAGCTAACGCCATTAAAATGTTGTAACCAGTGGCGCCCAACGTGGTGTTACAGTAATCTACTAGTTCAATATCATTGTTTTTAGTGACGCCCAATGAGTCTGTCATCAATTGATGTGGTGCCCGATTAGGCTGCCTTCAGTGCGAATCCCTTGTGTTTATATGCCCTAAATACTAACCCTCTCTGTGAGAGTGTAATAAGAATGAAAAGGCCAAAGTCTATGTTGTTCCCATTGGCACCCAACGTAAGTGAAATCACCTTTCAGGCCTTTTTTGTCCCAAAAACTTCAGCGACGAAGTGGTCAATACTTTTTTAGTGGATCTGCCAAAGCACTGAGTAATTTCCATTAAAGAGCTAACGCCATTAAGATGTTGTAACTAGTGGCGCCCAACATGGGGCGTTCAATATCATTGTTTTTAGTGTCATCCCATGAGTCTGTCGTCAACTGATGTGGCGCCCTCAATTTGAGATTATTAGAATGAAAAGCCAGAGGCCATGTTTTTTTTTGGAAGTGGAATTGAGTTTCGACTTACCAATCGAGAGTAGTACTTCCTTTCTACCATTAAATTTGGATATTCCCTTCCAAAATGGCGCCCAACGAGTTGCTAATCGCATACCTATTAGGTTATGTTCCAGAAGCCATCAGAGGTTAGCTTTCCAAATGAAGCACATCTCCACCCCTCCCCTCGAAGTGTAGATTACCTTACACATCGAGGTTGGTACTTCCTTTCTGCCATTTGGGCATTTTCTTCCTAGATGGCGCCCAACAAGTTGCTGATCGCCTTCCTATTAGGTTAGGTTCCAGAAGCCATCGAGGGTTAATTTTCCCAATAAAGCATATCCCGGCACCTCCCCTCGAAGAGTATTTAACTTGATTGATAATTTAGTATAACTGTTCCGCCAATGAATAACGATAGTTCCCGGTTGTATGGTATAGTCCGTGGGGCTCAACGCAGTTAGGAGTAATATTTCTGTCATTTTCGGCCAGAATCGTTTTACCAGAGGCGCCCAACAAGGAGTTGATCCCTTTGTCAATCGGGCTTGGAACTTTCTTTCTGCCATAAAATTTGAATATTTCCTGGCAAAAATGGCGGCCAACGAGGTGCGGATCACCTAATTGCCTCACTTAATCGCAATTCCATCCCAGAAACTATCGGAAACAATTTTCTAAATAAACTATATATAGGACTCTTCCCCATCTAGGTTGGAACTTTCTTTCTGCCATAAAATTGGAATACTTCCTAGCAAAAATGGCGCCCAACGAGATGCTGATCACCGAACATCAGAGACAAATTTCTAAATAAACAACATTTAGGATCACTCTCCTCGAGGAGTAGATCCCTTTGCCCATCGGGGTTGGAACTTTCTTTCTGCCATTAAATTGGAATACTTCCTGGAAAAATGGCGCCCAAGGAGGTGCTGATCACTGAACCTAATAGGCAATTCGATCCCAGTAACTATCGGAGACAATTTTCTAAATAAAACCACATCTAGGACCCCTCCTCTCCCCTCGAAGAGTATCAAGCTTGATTGATAAACCGCCGAACAATTTGCATTGCAATCATATTTTGCCGGACACACTTATACAAATTAAAATAAATGTATGGTCATACTTAGCAACATTGTTGGCGGCAATATCGAATGACACATAGACTCAGCACTCACCGCCCGGCGAAATATATCTGTGCCGCCTTTTTGTATCATCTAACAGCAATCATCAATCTTCTCTTCTACAACAACAGTTGCAACAAAGAAACTTAGCAAGTGTTTGGAATATGAGCGCCAGGTTGGATGGTTGGTTGGTTGTTCGGCTGCCTGGCTGTCCACACATTTGGTGATCGTAATCAATTAACGATATTGCAAATATGAATTCCAGACATTATTGGCAATCATACAATTGCAAGTGCAACATTGTATGAAAACCAACAACGACGATAGCAGCATTGCAACGCAATCAATTATTATGATGATGATATGTATGTCTGCTGTTGTTGTGGTTCGACCATTGCAACATCATTGACCATTGCAGCCATAAATGGTAGAAATATGCCGCCAACCTGGGGGCCCCATGTGTAATACCACAATATCGAATTGTGTGAAACAACAACGACAGCATCAATAACAACAGCCGAATCAGCAGCAGCATTCTTCTATGTTTATTATGATGACAATGGTTCGCTAGCCTCCCTGCCTCACCCTCTCTTTCACCGAAGCAAAATTTCCCATAAATGCCATTAACGTTGGCTAGGCCACAGTGCAAGTGCGCTTGGAAAACTGCATCATAATGAAAGTGAAATGCAATTCTCATTGCACTCAGCTGTGCGACAGTCAGCCAGCCAGCCAACGACAGCAACAACAAGCTTAACACCAACACAAATTGGCAGCAACAGCATCAGCTTAACCGTGCATGCAGATACCAGACACCAAGTCAAATGCCGACCGCCTCCAAACAAAATTTCAAACACCACCAGAGCCAAACCACCATCCAACCAGCCCCCAGTCAAGCAACTTCAAACTGCCACCACCACAGCAACATTCGCTTGCCACCAACCAACTACCATTCCTACTATCAAATAACAAACATTAGACAAATATCAACTACCAAATGCTGTACCCTAGTGTCGTTGTTGTTTTTGTTGTTGTTTTTGTTTCTGTTGCAACATCTTTTAGCCATTTACTTTGGGTTTTATTTTTATTTCAGTTTTTTTTTTTTTTTTTTTTTTTTTTTTTTGAAAAGAAGAAAAAAAATACACGTGTGTAGTTAGTGACAACGAATGTGTGGTAACCTACAGCTGATATTCGGGATGGCTTCCATATCGACAAGGGGTCTTCGAAGGAGGAAATATCTTCAAGAGGTCTCCTATAGACAGACAAACCTCAATATAATTTGTATAGAGCATTAAACGATCTTGGCAATCCCCGGGAAATAGAGGAAATATAAAAAATCCAATAGTTACAGGGTGAGATAAAAAAGCTGCAACAAAGTCAAACGCCATAATTTCTAATTTTTTTTTTTAATTTTATTGAATGAAACAAAACAAGTAAAAAAAAAACATTAAGTTCGGCCGGGCCGAACTTTTAATAACCTCCACCTTAGGGTAATGGAAACATTAGAACCAATTATGACCAACAAATACCAATTTTTAGACATATTCGTGGGAAAATGTGGCAAAAATCATCAAAATACCGAATAGCGGGAGATACCGTTATATGGGGGCTGTACCAAAGCGTGGACCTATACATGCAATGTTTCGCCACACGAAGTAGTACCCATTATGACCAACAAATACAAATTTTTAGACAAATCCGTGAAAAAGTGTGGCAAAAATCATAAAAATACCGAATATCGGGAAGTACCGTTATATGGGGACTATACCAAAACGTGGACAGATATATCTCATTTTCAATACCAACCATCCTAGACACAATACAAATTGCTCTGCTAAATTTTGACGCTCTGCGTCAAATAATATGGCCTGTTTCGTGATTTCAACAGACAGACAGACGGACATCGTTAAATCGACATAGAATTTAATGCTGATTATGAATATATGTTATGTTACAAACGGAATGACAAAGTTAATATACCCTCCTTTCCAATGTCGGAAATAGCATCAAATTTTAGAATAAGTTTAGATTTGTTCGAATTGGTAACCTTTGGTACGAATTATGGCCTTCAAACGGCCAATGAAACCGTCACACGCTGACCGAATGTTGCTCTGCGGTATTTTGTACCATTCCCGGCGAAGCGCTTGCTTGAGGTGATCGACACTTTGGTATTTTTTAGTACCAACCTTGCTTTGCAAAATACTCCAGACACAAGAGTCCAACGGATAGGTATCCGGAGACTTTGGTGGCCATTGTGCGCTGGAAATAAAGCGAGGAAACTCATTCTGTAACCATTATTGGGTGGCGCCTGCTGAGTCCTGTTATAATGTCCAAGGTCTGCGACTAAAATGTTTGCGTGCCCAAGGCTTTAATACACCCTCCAGAATATTTTCGCAATAATATTCGGCATTTATTCTGATGCCACGGTAAATTAATACGAGCGGAAAGCGACCATCGGCTGTTATGGCCACGTACACCATCACCATGGCCGGCGCTTGAGTTCTGGTGGCCAACCGAAGGTGCACATTTTGCAGCTGACCTCTTTGGCAAGTAAACACCATAATTTTATTTGTTTACAAACTGCTGGACAACGAATGTGTTCTCATCGGAGAAAACCAAATTCGGCAGTTCACCACTTTCGGCCAAGCGAAGCAACTCTTTAGCTCTTTTGAGTCTATTTTCTTTCTGTGGCGGTGTAAGTTCTTGCACTTTTCGAGCTTTGCCCTGAGCTCATTTCTCAATATTTGCCGAATGGAATATTGCGGTATGTTCAGGCCACGAGTCATTTTTCGGCCACTGCGACGCGTAATTCGTTTAAGTCGCTTCTTCTCCTTTTCTGCTGATATTGCTGTTTTCTTCCTTCCACTTCCTTGACGTCGGACTACGCTACGAGTAACACACAAAAGATTTATTCACATTTAAATGCTGGAGTGCTCTAACGACAGTCACTTGTGGTTTTCCAGCCAAATATAAAGAAATCACACTATCACGCTTGAATTCCATCACGAATAACTTTTTTTCTGGAAAATTCTCACCAAATGCTTTTGTGCGCTTGTAAACAATATAATGAGCTGTCACTGAAATAATTTTTACTGCTGTCGGGCAATAGGCTTTGAAATGACAGCAGTCTGAAGTTGGTTGCAGTTTTTTTATATCACTCTGTATACTCTCGAGAATTAAAATCCAATCCATAGATTTTGTTTTTATTTAAGTGAGAGAGAGAGAGCGAGTTTCCTCGTTGGGCGCCACTTTGAATAACAAATTAATGAATAACTGCAGACACTTCTTTTATCCATATGAGACACCTGTTTCGGCCGGAAGACAAACAAAAAGAGGAGAATGGCCCCCTCGTTGGGCGCCACTTTTTGCAACACTAATAGTACTACTATGAGTAAACCTTAATCTATAGGCACCATCGTTACCTACAAATAGAGGATATATAAAAAGTCTGATATGGCTAAGAAGAAACTTAAGAGAGTTTCTATAAAAAAAAAAACTCAAAAGGGATACTCTCGAGAATCAAAATCCATTCCTAGATTTTGTGAGTGTGTAAATGAGAGAAAGAGCGAGTTATCTCATTGGGCGCCACTTTTAAACAACATAATATTGAATGATTGCAGATATTCCTTTAACCATATATAACATTTGTTTCAACCGGAAGGCAACCTAAAAGAGGAGGATAGCCCATCGTTGGGCGCCACTTTATACAACACTTATTAAATAACTATGACAGAACCTTAATTTATATGCACCATCGCTTTCGGCCAAGAAGCAAACCATTACCGCTAGGAAAAAAGTCTAGAAATATAAAAATGTCTGCTATCGCTAAGAAGACCCTCGAGAATGTTACCATAAATAAAAAATTTCAATAGGAATCCTATCTAGAATGAATATCCAGTCAATAAATATTGTTTATGTAAGTGAGAGAGAAAAAGTGATCAAATTACCTCGTTGGGCGCCACTCTGAACAACATATTATTGAATGAATGCAGCCACTCTTTATCCTGTTTCGGCCGGAAGGCAACCCCTCGTTGGGCGCCACTTTTTACAACACTATGACTGAACCTTAATAACTATGACCGAACCTTAATTTATATGCACCATTGCTTTTGGTCAAGAGGCAAGCCAAGTCAATGCAAGAATAATTTAAATCAAATATTTCGCCTTTGAGAACGTCTTCAAATAACTTTGATCCTACTTTTATAATTTTGAAGTTTCTGGATCTACTCTCTCTCTCTCTCTCTTATTAAATTAGAAAGGGGTTATCCTAGATGGATCAGGGTATGTTTCTATTCCGATAAACATTTGAATAAAAACAAACCCCAATCAGTGTAGATCTTTGTTTTTAAAAATCTTGAAGCCAATTGGTGGGTGCGGGGTACCAAAAGAAATGAACCGATATCTACTACCTTTATTAGCAGATCTTGTGTTGATGGAACCAAGTCTGATGGGAATCAGATGTTAATTTCACGTTTTATGAGCTTCATGGATATTCAAAATATGGGACCTTTGTGGTTGAGGTACCAAAAGGAGTGCACCGATGTATCCCATCTTCACAGCAGATCTTGTGTTAGTAGAAATAATGGGATGTTCGAAATTTGAAGAGAACTTGATGATTATTTCGGATTTTAAGATCGTTTTGGTTATTCAAAATGATAACCCTTTGTGGGGGAGGTATCAGAAGGAATGGTCCGATCTCTTTATCGCCTTTATAACAGATCTTGCGTTGTTGAAAATATTGAGATGTGCCAAGTCTGAGTGGAATCGGATGTTAATTTCGTGTTTAATGAACTTCATGAATATTCAATATTTTTACCCTTCGTGGGGGAGGTACCAGAAGGAGTTGACCGATATATCCCATCTTCACCCCAGACCTTGGGTCAATAAAAATATTCTGATGTATGTAATTTGAAGGCAATCGGGCACGTACAGCTCATTTTATGGGAGTTATAATTATTCAACATTTTCACAAAATTTGTGGTGTAGGTACTTGATGGAGTGGACCGATATTGTCCATTTTCGCACATGACCTAGCGCTGATGCAAATATTGGGATTTGCTAAGTTGAAGCAAAAACAGATGATCCTTTCTCGTTCTGTGCAGTAAAATATTTTTGTTGAAAATTTCGGTCTTTTGTGGGAGAGTTATTAGAAGGAGTGGGCCGATATTGCCCATCTCTGAACTCGATCTAAGTTTGATAAGAATATTACGATGTACCAAGTTTGGATCAAATCGGATACCCTCTTCGAGAGTTACCGGTGGTCCGGTGGTTGGTCCAACCAGCCAGACAGACAGACGGTCGGATGGACATCGTTAGATCGACTCCGAATGTCCTGAAACGGATTTGTTTCAAAGAGACCTAATATTAAATGATATATACCCCCTCTAGCCATATGGCTGATGGTATTGTCAGAATATTTTGTCAGACAGTTATGTGATGGTTCCCATTCCCTCTAGTAAAAACTTGGAAGAAAAGATCGATAAGTTGCAAATAACTGCGACCTAAACAGTGGTTATTGGAACGGGACTCCGTAAAGATGGACAGAATCTTGGATATCGGTTACCATGAATTTAGAGATAAATTCAAACTTCTCTGTCTCTATTATAACTTTTTTTAATGGAAAAATGTCCTTTACGGATGTTGTAAAGATTCATGACTTGTTTCAAGAATTGGATGTAATACCCTCAAAATAACTTCTAAAGAAATAAGTTTTATATTTTCCGAAAAGAAAAATAAAAAACATTTTACAAAAGAATCCTAAATCCCACATCCACCTAAAGCATGTAGGGTACAACACCATAACAAATGGAGTTAAATATCCAACCAAGCAAACAACCCAAGCAACCTTTAAGCCAAAATACGCGACTCAAACACCACCACTGATGTTGGCACAAACATTTTATTTGGCAAATACCACAAAAAGCACAGATCTTGGCCACATATTTCTGCTGTTGTCCTTGTTGTAGTTGTTGTTGTTGCTGTTACCATGTCGATTGAATTGATTGATAATGACTTGTTTGTGATTTGTTTATTTTTAAAATTAAATTTCCAGTTTTTTTCGCAAAATGTGTTTTTTTTCATTTTCTTTTAAATTTAACTGTCGCTTAAAGTCGCCAAAAAATTGTTTTCGATTTACGAAATGTTTTTCGTGTATTTCCAAAGGTACACCGGTTTTTTGCAGTTGTGTTTTTTGGGAAAATCCCAATCGAAAAAATAATAATGTTCAAAAATTTCACTTATTTTTCGTTTTACACAAAATGAAGCCAAAGCAATGCCAGTCGGTCAGGCAGGCAGTGTGACAATGGCATAAATAGTTGCAGACAGCAACAAAAATATCGAATTAAATATTGTTAAAAGAAAAATCCATGCTCAGGTTTTTGAAGGGAAAAATATAAAAGTAAGAAGAGGGTATTCCAGGGGTGGGTCCCTTATAGAATAAATAAAATCAATACACCATTATTTTTTAAACTTTTTTTAAGTTTTTACTAACAGTTCTTTTATTTTCTTTATAGATTTCCAGATACACAAAACTCAGGTAAGAATTAAACATTTTTATTTTTCCGAAAAATTCCATCCTTAATATATTTTTATATACTATACCAAGTGTCCGCTACTTTGTTAGTGAAAAGTCCATCTCGATAGAAAATAATATATGTTACGATTTTAAGACAAAATAATTCTCAATAATCTCATTCAAATACTTCTGTTCCACACATTCGTGTTTAGAAATTATTGAGTATAGCGTGCCAATATTGGTAACAAAGTTTTATCAAAATAATATCTATTCCAGATATAGTCACTCATGACATGTTATGAGTCCACCACTTCGGTAAATATTGGTAGAGGAGTTACTGGTCCGATCTCTACCATCTTTATAACAGATCTTGTGTTGATGGAAATATTGAGATGTACCAAGTCTAGAATGGAATCGGATGTAAATTTCGCTTTTTATGAACTTTATGGACATTCAAAATTTTGAGGCTTTTGTGGGGGAAGTACCAGAATGAATAATATAGAGTGTAGGCAAGAATTGTAAATATTGGTAGACGGGTTACTGTGAGTGGGTAGCCTTTAATTAAGCACGGAGATTTAGAAATTCGTACTATATACAGGGTGAGACAAAAAAACTGCAACTAACTTCCGTCCGACAGCTGATAAAATTATTCCAGTGACAGTTCATTATATTCTTTACAAGTGTACAAAAGCAGAATTTTCCAGAAAAAACGTTATTCCAGATCGCATTCAAGCGTGATAGTGTGATTTCTTTATATTTGGCTGGAAAACCACAAGTGGCTATCGTTAGAGCATTCCAGCATTTAAATGAGAATAAATTTTTTGTGTCTCGTACCATCGCTCGTTACCGATTACGTGGTACTGCTAGCGTATCCCGACATATGTCAAGGTAGTGGATGGAAGAGAATAGCAATATCAGCAGAAATGGTTCGAAAAGTAAAGAAGCGACTTGATCGAAACCCTCGTCGCAGTGGCCGAAAAATGGCTTGTGAGCTGAATATATCGCAATATTGCATTCGGCAAATATTGAAAAATTAGCTCGGGGTAAATTCCCAAAAGTGCAAGAACTGACACCTCAACAGAAAGAAAAGAGACTCAAAAGCGCTAAAGAGTTGATTCGCTTGGCCACCACTTTCGGCCAAGCTGCCAAACTGCTGAATTTGGTTTTCTCCGATGAGAAAACATTCGTTGTCCAGCAGTTTGTAAGCAACAACAACAAAATTATCGTGTTAACTTGCCAAAGAGGTCAGCTGAAAATGTGCACCTTCGGTTGGCCACCAGAACTCCAGCAGCGCCGGCCATGGTGATAGTGTGGGCCGCCATAACAGCCGATGGTCACTCTCCGCTCGTATTAATCGACCGTGGCATCAGAATAAATGCCGAATATTATCGCGAAAATATTCTCGAGTGTGTATTAAAGTCTTGGGCATGCAAACATTTTGGCCGCAGACCTTGGACATTCCAACAAGACTCAGCACCATCGCACTCAGCACGCGCCACACAAGAATGGTTACCAAATGAGGTTCCTCGCTTCATTTCCAGCGCACAATTGCCACCAAAATCTCCGGATACCAATCAGTTGGACTATTGTGTCTGGAGTATTTTGGAAAGGAAGTTTGGCATTAAAAAATACCAAAGTGTCGATCACCTCAAGCAAGCGCTTCACCAGGAATGGGTCAAAATACCGCAGAGCAACATTCGGTCAGGGTGTAACGGTTTCATTGGCCTTTTGAAGGCCATAATTCGTGCCAAAGGTGACCAATTCGAACAAATCTAAACTTATTCTAAAATTTAAATTAAATCTAAAATAATTTTGACGCTATTTCCGACATTTTTTGCTTTCATTCAATACAATTAAAAAAATTTAAAAATTATGGCGTTTGACTTTGTTGCAGTTTTTTTTATCTCACCCTGTATATACTTTATACCAATCAATATTTGGAGGTGTAACGGAAAGACAAATTCAATATATCTTCATTCCTAAAATGGAGGGTATAGGAGGGTATATAAAATCATAAAAATGTCGAAACAATTTAAAATGGTACAAGTTGAGACCGACGTGCAGTGAAAGATCATTGTGAGTACTTTTCCCATAAGTTCCATATATTTAGAAAGTAGTCTTTGGACTTTTAATTTCATAAAGCGTATTTACGGAGAACCCGTTTATATGAAAATCCTTTGATGTTAAACGAAACACTTTCAGGCAATTCTAAAATTCCCTAAACTCGAAATTATATTTGCCTAAAAATTCTCTAATTTGGAAAATACTCCCCGAGACATTTGTGTGTG
Source organism: Musca domestica (assembly GCF_030504385.1). Classification (NCBI taxonomy): domain Eukaryota; kingdom Metazoa; phylum Arthropoda; class Insecta; order Diptera; family Muscidae; genus Musca; species Musca domestica. Next base: position 1,053,777 of record NW_026712240.1, on the reverse strand, counting down.
TGTCCACCTAGCCTTTAAAATTTTTTTTAAGAGATTATTTTTTTTAATTATAATGTCTTTATTTATAAATTTTTACTTGATTTTTTTATTTTTACTGCTTTTTGTGACAGATTTATTTTAAACTATTATTTACTCTCTTGCTCTCTTTAATAAACTTCTCTTAATTCGAGTACAGTTTGTGTGGTTTATGTCTTTGCTATATACATTTAAATTTTTCTTCATAGACATAAGTTTGTGCCGATTTAGGGAGATTTTTTTGTACGGTTTCGGCACATTTTCGGATAATTATTCTGTAATCTCCAAACAGGTTTTAGTATTCGTACTCGAAAAAAATTGTCATACCGAAATACCATGTCGCTTTATTTTTTCTTATTTTTTGAGTTTTAAATGGTTAATTTATACGTTGATATATTTGTTGTTGTTGTCTTTCGCATTATGCATTCAAAATGCAAAGCATATCGGCACCGGTCTAAATTCAATATACAATTTAAAGATTTATGGCATTAATTTGTTGAACATGGCATACATATGTAGGAATCTACATATGTTATACATACATATATGTAAATTCCCGCACACACACACACACACACATAGACACACCAATATCAAGCATAACATTCAACGTAACAAAATTTATTCGCAATTCACTTTTGGTTTCCGCTAAAGTTTCCATTTCACTGATTTCGAAAGTAAACGTTCGTTGTCAGTCCGTTTTGCCAGATCAGCTAGGCAGCCAGACAGCCCAGCTAGGTAGAAATAAAGAGAGAAACCAGCAGCTAACCCCCGTTCTTTTAGACAAGGCACAGCATAAAATGTAGCAATAAACTGATAAAAAAAAAATAGGAAGAAAATCAAAATCATTGGGATATGCGAATTCTCAAGATAGGCTAGGTTATTTAGAGAAATTATTTTATGGAAAATCCAAGAGAACAAGGCAAGGTTTAGAAATGAAAAGTAAAACGTTGAAGAATAATTCTGAATGAATAATTCTGCAACATGAAGAATATAATGTTTGGATGTATTTCTCTGTAGATGGAGTTGTATGCTAAGGGTTAAGGAGCGTATATGTTATGACAGTAATTATACGCCACACGTATCTCATATGGGCAGATCAGACGATTTTCTCCAACAAGTTCAGAAGAGTTTCTAGTAGATCAGAAGATATTTTTCTTGCAGTCCGGAGAACCTTCTCCTAAGAGTTCGGAGAATCTTACCTAGAAAACATTATTTTAGAAGATTAGAAGATCTTATCATAGCAGGTTTTCATAAATTTTTATAGAAGAAAGATCGGGAAGAGGATCTTTAGCCAGAAGCTTCTCCTAGAAGATCGGAAGATCTACCGCTAGAAGATTTTATGCTCTTCGCATAGAAGATCAAATGATATTCTCTCAGATGATCTTCGCAGAAAAGATCAGATGATCTTCTCTTAGATGATCTGATGATTTTCTCTTAGAGAAGTTCTGAAGATCTTCTACAAGAAGATCACTTGATCTTCTCTTAGAGGATCTGATGATCCTCTCTTAGAAGATCTGAAGATCTTCTCATAGAAGATCAGAAGATCTTCTCATATTCTTCGAGAAGTTCTGATGATTTTCTACAAGAATATCAGATGATCTTCTCTTAGTAGATCTGATGATCTTCTCTTAGAAGATGTGATAATCTCTCAGAACATCTGATGATCTTCTCATAGAAGATCAGAAGATCTTTCCCAGAAAATCAGTAGATCTTTTCTCAGAAGATCAGAATATCTTTCCCAGAAGATCAGAAGATCTTCTACTAGAAGATCAGGAGATCTTCTACTAGAAGATCAGGAGATCTTATCCTAGAACAACGGTAGATCTTCTCCTAGAAGATCTTCTCTTTGTAGATCAGAAGACCTTTCCCTAGAAGATCTTCACCTCTTCACCCGAGAATATCAGACTATCTTTCTCAGAAGATCTGTACGTAGAAGATCAGAAGGTTCTCTCTAAGAAGATAAGAATATATTCTCCCAGAAGTTCAGTAGATCTTCTCCTGGAAGTTTATCTTCTACATAGTCTGAAGTTCTTCTCCTAGAAGATCAGAAAATCTTTTCATAGAATATTCGAATATCTCCTCCTAGAAGATCTTCTGAAGTTCAGTAAATTTTCCCCTAGAATATCAGTAGATCTTCTGAAATATCTGCAGATCTTATCTAAGAAGATCAGTAGATCTCCTGAAAGATCTGCAGATCTTATCTAAGAACATCAGTAGATCTGCTCACAGAAGATAAGTAGATCTTCTAATGGAATATCAATAGATTTTCTCCTGAATGAACAGAAGATTTTCGCCTGGAAGATCAGATTTCTAGGAAGATCAAAAAATCTTCTTCTGGAAGAACATACGCTCTTCTGCTAGACATTTTTTTTCTGGAAGAAGATCCTATCCTAGAAGATCAGAAGATCATTCCCTTGAAAATCATAACAATAAAAAGATTTTCCTAGACTATCAGCAGATATTTTTATGAATGACAAGAAAACCTTGTCCTATATAAATCAAGAGATCATCTCAAAGATATAATAGAAGATCTGAAGATATTATTTAGCTAATGAAAACATATTTTCCTTAAAAATCATCTCTCATAGAAGTGCAGAAGAGGTTCACTTTATTCCCTGAGAAAAATCTCTCAAAAAATCATTTCGCCCACTGTTCTCTCTTGTAGGAAAATTGAAAATTACGTAAATCACCGCCAATAATTGAATAATTTGCAACTTCGCAAGTCGTTCGCCGATCGTTCCTACTAAACTAGTTCTACAATAAATTCAATTTTTACTATTATTAACGATGTTATTATGGGCATTGTTGCTGTTGTTGTTGCTGCCGTTGTCACTTTCATGAATAGCACCGCTTGTTGTAATATAATCTGTCATTTATCATCATCGCCGTAGTCGTCGTCGCCGTCGTCTTCGTCTCAGGTTCCATGAATTTCTTTTGTGAGGCAAAATGTGACAACAACAGGCCGTGGCATGGAAATGTGAGTAGGCGAGCGACTGAACCAGAGAGCGTGCAGGAGGCGATCTTAATTGAATGTGTAAAGCCGTAAGACCTATGTGGTGGCAGGTGGGGAGGGAGGAGTTGGAGCTCAAATATTACTATTGTTCCGAAAACTATTTCAGTGTGGCAGTGTAATAGGCCTGTCGTTTTTTTTTTTTTTTTTTTTTTTGCAAAGTCAATTCTGATTGTGGGCCAAACAAATGAACGACAACTGTGACATTTTTTTAATGACAACAATTAGGTAGATGCGTAGGTTGCCAAGCCGGCTGGCAGGCAGCAAAGCAAGTGTAGAAGATATGCGTGTTCGTAGGCCTAGCGCAAACTCAAATGTAGCTGCTTGATTGTAGTTTTCAATGGAAAGTAAGAACGAATGAAAATGAAATGAAAATTTCAATGTTATAATCAGTGGGGTAAAGGTCGATTGTTTAATTGGGCGGGAGGTTTTTTTTATTCAAAATTTTGTTAGTAATTAATAAAGTAAACAATTTATGTAATTTTCCTTTTTTCATTACAGGCGATCACTGATGATGACATATATCTTCTGATTTCGATTGTTAAAACTTCGTATGTAGTTTTTTTTTTCAGAAATGTTTATTTTTAATAAAATTGGAAGGAAATTTAAATTGGAAAAAATTAGATTTCGAAAACTCCATGCCAAAAAAAGAACTTTAAAACAATTGCCATATAAGTGGTATTCTATTGTGGGGATATGTCTTACTTTTTAGGAGAAGATCCCACAGCATTAATCCTGAAGATCTCCCAATCTATTTTGAGGATGGGGTCATCCTACATTCTTTAAATTTCAAAATTTCTGAAGTCTTCTGTAAAAAATATTTGGCTAATTTTTAGGAAATATTCCTTAAATTCCCTGCCCTCATCCTGTATTCAAAAAAGTTGCAAAGGAGGTACTATGGGTCAAAATTGCTCAGAGTAATATATGATTTCTATCTTCAAGATATAGTTATATTTTTTGGATTCCCTCAAAACAGCTTTCAGATAGTCTCCAGATACAACTTTGCCAAAGGTAGTAAAGCACATTTATAAATGGTTTCTGAGATATAGGCTCTAAAATAATCTTATTGGACAAATTTGATCCATAATAGAAAAGTGGTTTTGTTCCACACACCAGGGGGAGTATATAATTTCGTAATTTCATTTTTTAAAATTTTTTGACGAACCCATAAGGAATATATTGCGCATTTACTCAGAGAGTGTTACGTCTCAAAAAAATCAGTTAAAATACTTTTTCTTTTTAGCGATATCGCGATATCTTTTTGATCGTAATAAAATTCTACGTCCTTCAATCGAGTTAGATATCTGCAAGTTTGCACCGACATTGCTACTACTTCAAGGATGATTAGTATTGGAAACCGTATATATCGATCCACACTCCCATAGTACGGTGCTACCAGATTTTCATCGTCATTTTCAATCCGAAGTGTCGATAAATTTTTCTATATCCTTTGGAAGGTCCTGGCCACACTTTCAGCATTTAACACTAGAAATGTGTTGAAGACATCCTGGCAAAATAAAATTCAATGCGAGTTCAGGCTTTGAAATAGCTCCCAAGATTACAATATTCCAAAAATTCAGAAAATCTTCTTTAAGGAGATCAACAATTGATTTTCCTTAAAACATGTTGCTCTATTTCAATAAAGCTTTTCTGATTTTTCTTCGAACTTTTTCAGATTTTCAAATAGAAGATGAGCAGTTCATCTTATAGAAGGCCTTAATTATCTGCCAGTAAACGATTACCCTATTTTCTATTATATTGCCGCCTAATTTTCTACGAAAGAACCTTCTATGATAAGATGTCCTGATTTTCCGAACTTCTATAAAAAAGTGTCCTTATCATACAGACCTTCTATTAGATCACCTGATCTTCTATGAGAGAAACAACTGTTCTTTTACGAGAAGATAAGCTGAACTCCAAAAATTAGTTTTTTTATTAATATCAACTAAACTTTTATGAAAAGGTCTTCTACTGGAAGATCCCCTTATCATCTACTGAAAGTTTACCGGATTTTCTATTGGAAAATTCACTGATATTTCATGATAAGAACGCCTCTTCTTCTTTGAGAAGATCTTGATCTTTTATGTGCAATCACTTGATCTTATATGAGAAGATCACTTGATCTTCCAAGAGAAGATTGCTCGTTATTCCAAGGAAGATCACTGGATTTTCTGTGACAAGATGACCTAATCTTCCGAGAAGATGACCTAAGACCACCTGATCTTCTATGAGAAGATCACTTGGTCTTCTTTGAGAAGATCGCTTTATCTTCTATGAGAAGATCACCTGATCTTCTATGAGATGATCTGGTTTTCTGTTGAGACCAAAATATTCTAGGAGAAGTTCACCTGATCTTCTGTAATAAGATCAACAGATCTGATCTTCTGTGAGATTCTGTGCAAAAATCACCTGATAATCTATAAAATTATCGCTTGATCTTCTATAAGAAGAAAACTCCATCATATTTGAGGAGAACACTGATAGTCCATGAGAAGATCGCTGATTTTACATTTCTACAGGTTTTATTGTTGCCTTTCTACCAAATGGCGCCCAACGCCATGTTACATTACGATTTTCTCCAAAAAAAAAAACAAATTTAGATTTGTAATCTCCCTCAAATATTTTAATTTAGAGAATTTATAAATGTTGTAAAGGCTGACTTTTGATAGAAATTAATTGTCCTCTAGTGGCGCCCAACAATTCAATAATAATAACTCGATTTTTTTCCAATTAAATTGCAAATTTTTTAATTTCTGCAGTTCTGATTGCAAAGGCATCTTAAAGTGGCGCCCAACGTTTTTTTCCTTGAGATTTATATCTCTCAACGAAATAGACGAATGAGAATTTCCTGACTCTTAAAAAGAAGTGGCGCCCAACGAGACATATTTTTTATACCCTCCACCATATACATAGTAAAATTCCGCCCATCTGTCCCTCTTTTGTTATAACGAAACGAATAAAGATTGGAAGCTATAATTTTGCACAGATCAGTCTTTTGTCTGCAGACAGGTGAAGTTTAAAGATGGGCCACATCGGTCCACAATATAGTATAACGGTTCGGTATTTTGATGATTGTATCCAAGTTTTTCAATGAAATTGTCCTTCTGAGTATTGTAATGGGTACTACAGCCTATGACAAAAAATTGGGTTTGCAGGTCCACGTCTTCGTATTGCATCCATATAAGGATACCTCCCAATATTCGGTATTTTGATGATTTTAGCGTCATTATTTACCGGAATTATTTCAAAGTTAGTATTTGAAGTTCGAAAAGGTCCACGTCTTCGTATAGCCCCCATATAACGGTACCTCCCCACATTCGGTATTTTGATGATTTTAGCGACATTATTTACCGGAACTATTTCAAATTTAGTATTTGAAGTTCGTAATGAATACTACAGCCTACGACAGAAAATTGGTCCACGTCTTCGTATAGCGCCCATATAACAGTACCTCCCGATAATTGGTATTTTGGAGATTTTAGCGACATTATTTACCGGCATTGTTTCAAATTTCGCATTTGAAATTCGTAATGAATACAGCCTATGATAGAAAATTGTCTATGCAGGTCCACGTATTCGTATAGCCCCCATATAAAGGTAGCCCCGATGTACGGAATTTTGATGATTTTAGCTACATTTTCACCGGATTTTTTTTCATGTTTCGTATTTGAATATTGTAATGGCTTATGACAAAAGTAGTCTATACCGGTCCACGTCTTTGTATAGACTCCAATATAACGGCTATATTCGATATGTTTAGAATTTTTTTATTTATTTATTTATTATTATTATTATTATTTTTTTTTTTTTTTTTGAAGATTTCTCTATTTGTTTGAAATGGTGGAGGGTGTTCGAAATTGGACCCGGTCGAACGTACTGCTGTTATACTTGTTTATTTGTATTTCACATGAATTAAAATTTTATGCAATCTTAACAAATTAAATTTTAGTTTCAAAGTGGCGCCCAACGTAACATCGTATTGAGGATTTTCATTAGAAAAGAAGAGATAGATAGAGATCTATGTCATTTAAAAATTTTCCTCAAGTGGCACCCAACGAGAAATATATTTTGTATACCCTACACCACAAGGTGGTCAGGGTATTATGTCTTTGTGCATTTGTTTGTAACAGGCAAAAGGAAACGAGATAGACCCATAGTTCCTTTTGATGATCTGCATAGAATCACATTCTGAGTCGATTTATGCATGTCCGTCCCTCTGTCTGTCCGTCTGTCCATATATTTTTGTAAACAAAGTACAGTTCGAATTTTTTGCCCTATCCAGATGAAATTTTGCACAAATCATTTGTTTGGTCCAAAGACTAACCCTCTTGAAATTGGAGATAATCGGTCAAAATTTAGATAAAGCTCCCACATATATCTTCGTCCGATTTGTCTTTTATTGTGCACCAAACGTGTAATATCAGCCCGAATAGTATGGCAATTTCGACATACAAGCAAATTAGGCCTGAAAATAAGTATGCCAAATTTGATCGAAATCGGTTCATATATAGCTATAGCTCCCATATATATTGTTCATCCGATTTGTTATTTTTGTCCTTCACAGCCGTAATATGCACTCTGTAACAACAATATTTGGGGAAATATATCAAATACAGCTCAGAAATACATTTGCCAAATTTTATCGAGATCGGTTAAGATTTGGATATAGTTCCATATATAACTTCGTCCGATTTACCTTTCATTGTGCACCAAACGTCTAATATTTGTCCAAATGGAATGGAATTTGGTACTTACTACCGAATTGAGTCTAGAAGCTAGTATGTCAAATTTGGTGAAGATCGGTTCAGATATAGTTATAGCTCCCATATATACTGTTCATCCGATTTGTTATATTTGTTACCCACAGCCGTAATATGCACTCCGTAACAACGGTATGCAGGTAAATATATCAAATACAGCTCAGAAATATCTTTGCCAAATTTTATGGAGATCGGTTCCGATTTGGATATAGCTCCCATATATATATATCAAATTTATTGTGCACCAAATGGGCAATACAAGTCTGAATTTAAAAAGGCATATTTAGTTCCTTGAACCTTAAATTTTAATTATAATATAGTGTGTATGATTGAATTCTCCCATAAAAACTTTTAATTGTTATGCGAAGCTCTACTAAATTGGTAGAGTGGTGTAGGGTATCATAAAGTCGGCCCGCCCGACTTTAAGACTTTCTTTACTGGTTTTTCATTTCATATGAATAAAAATTTGATGTAATCTTAGCATTTTAAAATTGGCGCCCAACGTAATTTCATATTGATTTTGAACCAGAATATGTTATTTTTTAATGATACCTATCTTCTAGTGGAACTCCGGATCTCCGTTGAATAGAGCAATAATAATCTTCATCTCAAAAAAGTCCCAAGTTCTTGTAATGAATCCGATTTTAAAACTATTTGATATTCTCTAAAAATTGTAATTGCATCCAACTGAGTCTCTTATCCATAACCATCGTAACTCAAAAGAGTTTTGTTTTAATATTTGATAACAACAATGTTGTAAATTTTCTTATTTGTTTTTGGTTTTTTTTTTCTTTCTCTTAACATCGCAACCACTTGTCATACCTTGTTGCTCTTAAAATCTGGCAGCTGTCATTTGAAATGCAAGCAAATGTAAATAGAAAAGGAAAAAAAAAAACAACAACCACTTGGCACAGTTTTTTTGCCATTGCTCAACTCTGCTGCATTACTTTGAGTGCTGCAGTTTGAGATGCAAATGCAGAAGCTCTGGCCCCTGAGATGTGGTGCATAACTCTCCCTCTTTCACTCTCTTGTTCTGTCACCATGTGTTTAACTAATGCGTATTGCAGTTTTTGCAAAATCTATGCTGTTTTATGCCCTCTTAGCCTCTCCTTACATTTACAAATAATTTGTCGTTCTCTCAGAGACCACCACTTGTTCTCTATCTCTCTATTTCTATTCCTCTGTTACACAAAACTTTACAATGTTGCCGTCGTAAAATAAAATTTCGTAATCGATTATTTAATTTACAATTGTTTGAATGGGGAGCACCGGTAACAAATGAGAATTCTATAAATACAAACAACACATTGATATTCCGCACCGCATGGCACCGATGGCAGACGTAATAGCTCCCATTTCCCTCTCCCTCCCCGTGTCTCATACACACAAACATTTGATTAATTTATCAATTAAAATGATGGAGGTATTGGACTGCAATGCAGTGCAAACTGCATTTTTCTGTTGCATCAAACATCAAATGTGTTGGCAGGCATTGACGTTTCTGGCTGGCTACAACTACAGTGGCATGTTGGCTGTTTGCGCCTGTATTAGTGTTGTCTTAGGTTATGGCAATAACAGCGACTCGCGGCAACGTCAGCGGTGGTGGTGGTTTTTCTTTGCTGCGCCGATACCTCTCACCTCTCTCAAACTTTATTAGTTCAAAACAGCGCAAAACGGCAGCTGTGTCTGGCCAGGCTCACTTCACTACAACTGGGTGAATCAGACTTGCGAGCGTAAATAGCTACGGAGCAAGCATGCCAGCAGAACTGACCTTACCCAATATAAATTGCTTTGTTGGCGACAGTCATTCAACGAAAACAAAAAGAAAAAAATGGCCATTTTATCTTTATTGCACTACCATTGCTGGCAGATTGATATGGTGACGTTGTTACAAAGAAAGCAAACCCATTCAAACCTAACCCCCCGTCCATATTGGTGGTCATTCAAACTCTTGGCACAACGCCGCCAAAAAAAGACACCATGGCATGCACGGTGTTTTCGGAAGGGTGTTGGGATTTGATTAAAAATGTTCCTGTGATTTATGAGATCAGTTTTAAAGGGAAGGGGGGAGATAGCTTTAAAGGGAAATGTTTGATAGTTGGGGATCCAAAAGTCTCCTTGTGGAAGAACTCTACAAATTGATTATGGCTCCCTTCTTTGAAGTCCAGATATTCTTTTTTTATTTCTTGAGAATCCCCAAGTATTTTCCCCAAAGATTCCAAAGTCTCCTTCTATGGCAAAATCTACTTCTTCTCTGATCCTTTCCCACAGAGAAAGAGACTTTTGCACCTGTGCCAAAGTCTCCTTCTCGGCCAAAATCTTTTTCTTATCTGATCCTTTCCCACAGAGAAAGAGACTTTTGCACTTGTGCCAACCAAGTGGCGCCCAACGTCAAAAATATAAATAAATGAAGCTGCCTGGTAGTTGAGGATCCAAATTTCTGCTTGTACCCTACACAGTCATTAAAGGTCTCATCTTTGAAGTCCAGACGTTATTCTCCTTATTTCTTAGGAAGCCGAAGGTATTTTCCCAAAGTCTCCTTCTATGCCAAAATCTACTTCTTTTCTGACCCTTTTTCAATACAGAAAGAGACGTTTGCACTTGTTCCACTCAAGTGGCGCCCAACGGCACAAAATTATCGGCCTTGTATAAAAGTGAACGAAAAATTGATATCATCTTGACAGGCATGATGTTGCTTTGAAATGGCGCCCAACGTGATTGGTTTTAAATGGACCTGCTTGATAGTTGGGGATCCAAAGGTCTGTTTATAGAAGAATGTCACATAGGCATTAAAGATTTCATTTTTTAAATCCAGATTTCCAGATTTTCTTATTCCAATGTCTTCTTCTCTGCCAAAATCTGCTTCTTTTCTAATCCATTTTCCATGAAGATAGAGACGTTTGCACTTGTTCCACTCAAGTGGCGCCCAACGTCACATACATTGCATTAAATTTGAAGGAAGCATAGACATCATTTTGAAAGATATGATTATGATGTTGCTTGGCGCCCAACGTTTTTACATCAGAAGGTCAGATATTCGTCTCTTAATTTTTCAATAGCCAAAGTCGAAGTATCTTCCCAACTCTTCTTCTCTGTCAAAATCCACTTTTTCTCTGATTCTTTTCCATAGAAAAAGAGGCTTTTGAACTTGGGTGAACTCAAGTGGCGCGAAAACCGCATGATCTATAAATGTTTTATTTTAAAGTCAGATATTCTTCTGTTAATTTTTAATTGAACCAAAGTCAATTTCATTCCCCTACTCTGATTCTTGAATATAATTTTCTATAGAGGCCCAACAAAATGTTCTACTTTTTATACAAAAATTGACCTTTTAGACCATACGGCGCTAAAATATCGGCATTTGTTTTCGATGATAAGAAAGGTCATCATCGTGGAACTGATTGTGGTGTTATTGTTTAGTGGCGCCCAACGTTAGATTTGAACTCCAGATCCTCTCAACATTTCTGACAAATCGAAGGTTTGAACGCCCTCTTTTTCGATCCATTTTTCAAAGAAGTGGCGCCTAACGCTAAAATATATGAATCGTATCTTTTCATAGAACACCACACATATCAAAGTGTGTTAATTTGAAGTCCAGATCCTCTCAAAAATTCTGACAAATAAAAGGTATTTTGACAAAAGATTTGATTCTTTTTTATCCTTTCAAGGAAGTTGCAAAAATATGGGCATTTATATTCGATATAAACTAGAAGTGAAGTCTGGTCCTTTTCTGATCCTTTTCTGTAGAAGATCAAGAGGAAAGGCTACTTTTTGAAGAGAAGAATCCTTTTTAACTTCTATAACCTAAGTGGCGCCCAACAGCGAGAAAATATCGCTATTAGCATTCAATATGAACTAAAAATGCTTGCATTTCCACTGGTTTGATTGTCTCCAGTCTGGAGGATTTCTAGACAGGTTTAAAGGTTAACTTTTTATATAAATAAATTGTCCCCGTAGTGGCGCCCAATTGATTACCATTTGATTACCATTGAATTACAAACTGGTTTAATTTCTGCAGTTTTGGTGTAAATATATCTTAAAGTGGCGCCCAACGTTTTTTCTTTGAGATTTGTATTTCTCTCTCTCCCTCTTTCTCAAAAATATAGACTAATGAGAATTTCCATACTGTATTGTTTTAAAAAAGAGAGCCTGAAAATCCCTTAATTGGCGCCCAACGAGACATTTTTTTGTTTCGTATTCCATATGAATAAAAAATTGATGTAATCGTAGAATTAAATGGTTATGTTATTTTTAAAGTGGCGCCCAACGTAATTTAATTTTGATTTTGACACCCTCTAAAGTATATAAATTTTTAAACGAATTTTAGTCTATTTGGAAAGTATATTTTATATAGAAAATAGGATTTTTCTATATTCCTATCACACTTAAAAGGAAATGGCGCCCCTCGATAGGAAAATATTTTTGATTCGGTTTTATATGTGAATGACAAATTGATTTAAGCTTCGCAGTTTTTATTGAGAAGTCATATTAAAGTGGCGCCCAATGTTGTTTTCTTTGCAAGTAGTATCTCCGTAAGAAGATATAGAGTAATGGGGAAAGGAAATCAAATGAGTCTTATGGCTATACCTCCATTTCTCCATAGACTCCCACCATTTCACTTTCTATGTAGTGGTTTGTTACAAATGCCCTCTTTCGATCACTTATTTACCCATAGTTTCTTTTCAAGAACACTATGCCTCAATAGTGTCTTTGCCCTCTTCTTTTTCCCATTCTTTGCATGACTTATAAAAATAGAATAATTATGTTTCGAACCCACTTAACAATTATTTTCTAAAGTGGCACCCAACGATAGGAAAATCATTTTTGTCGGCATTTTATTCAAATATAAATTTGAATAAATCTCGGCAGATTTTCTGTTTCTGTTTTCTTAAATGGCTTCCAACGACGTGGCTATGCATTTTAACCTTTTTTTAATCCACGTAATTTAGAAATATAAATAAGGCTGCAGTTATAATTTGGTAGTTATTTAAGAATGGAGCCCAACGATACTCTCTCAGGATTTGATATATCACTAAAAGTCATAAAATTATTATCATTCCCATGCTTTCTACGGTTATACTATATATGGCCGCGGTTGTAATTTTTGAAGCTATTTTAAAGTGGCATCCAACGTTATTCTCTGAGGAGTTAGAAAATAACTAAAAGTTATAGAATTGTGAACATTCCCATGCTGTCTGCGGTTATGCTAATTCCGTTCCTTAATATTCATATCAAGTACTTTCGTTGTAGCTTAAAAGAAACCACTTTCTATGAAATGGCGCCCAATGGTATATCCACCCAACTTTAAATACCACTTTTTTAGTTCTTTGCCCATAATTTCTTTTCAAAAACACTGTGCCACCATGGTGTCATTGCCTCTTTTTTGCCCATTCCTTACATGCTATGTGCCACAGTCAACTATTGCAAAATAAGAAATTGCAAATAAGTCGTTGCTGCTGTTGCCTCTGCTAATTAATATTCAATTGATTTGCACGAGACAATTGAATAAAATCTATGACCAGAGGCGCATTCACAAGCTCACATGTGTAAGCAATTTGTAGTTTAAACTTGTAATAGCCGCTACTGCCCCGTATATGTAAACGCTTGTAAGAGTAATTATTGCTTTGAACTCAAATTAATTGAAATGTTGAGGAATATATTGTTTGTGCAGTTGCTAAGACGGAAGTGATTTTGATAAAAAAAAGAGTTATGGATATTTTCCAAAGAACACCAAATTATGGAAAGAACAAAGGACTTTCAAAAATACTCATATATAAACTTCAAGGGAACTTCTATTTCTAAAAATCCTTTTCGATATTTATAGCAGGGTTTGCTATTGGGCACACCTCAGGACCAGCACAGCGGCAGAAAGCCGACACCCCTTCCGCCCCCCAAAAGTATTTGTACTTCTAATAATATTGAAACTGACAAGGACTCGTTCCAAATAAATTGTTGAAGAATACCACACAGTCATTAAGGGTTCCATTTTTGAAGCCTATGCTGTAACAAAGCCAAATTCCATAATTTTTACATTTTTTTAAAACTTTTTGAATGAAAGCAAAAAATATCGGAAATAGCATCAAATTTTAAAATAAGTTTAGATTTGTTCGAATTTGTCACATTTAGCTCGAATAATGGCCTTTAAACGGCCAATGAAACCGTCACACCGAATGTTGATCTATGGTATTTTGGCGAATTCCCGGTGAAGCTCTTGCTTGGGATGATCGACACTTTGGTATTTTTTAGTACCAACCTTGCTTTCCAAAATACTCCAAACAAAATAGTCCAACGGATTGATATCCGGAGATTTTGGTGACCACTGTGCGCTAGAAATGAAGCGAGGAACCCCATTTTGTAATTATTCTTGGGTGGCGCGTGCTGAGTGCGATGGTGCTGAGTCCTGTTGGAATACCCTAGATCTGCGGTCAAAATGTTTGCCTGCCGAGGCTTTAACACAACCCTGCAGAATATTTTCGCGATATTATTCGGCATTTATTCTGATGCCACGGTCGATTAATACGAGCGAAAAGCGACCATTCGCTGTTATGGCGGCTCAGCGAATGTGCACATTTTCAGCTGACCGCTTTGGCACGTAAGCACGATAATTTTGTTTGTTTACAAACTGCTGGACAACGAATGTTTTCTCATCGGAGACGGAGAAACCCAAAATCGGCAGTTCACCACTTTCGTTCGGCCAAGCGAAGCAACTCTTTAGCTCTTTTGAGTCTATTTTCTTTACATTTCGGTATAAGTTCTTGCGCTTTTTGGCTTTTGAATTTCAATGTCTTAACCCCGAGCTCATTTTTCTATATTTGCCGAATGGAATATTGCGATATGTTCAGCTCACGAGGCATTTTTCGTCCACTGCGACGCGGGTTTCGATCTTTACTTTTCGAACCATTTCTGATGATGTTGCTGTTTTCTTCCGTCCACTTCCTTAACGTCAGACTACGCTACCAGTATCACGATAACCAGCGATGGTACGAGCCACAAAAGATTTATTCACATTTAAATGCTGGAGTGCTCCGACAATAGCCACTTGTGGTTTTCCAGCCAAATATAAAGAAATCACACTATCACGCTTGAATTCCATCACGAATAACTTTTTTTCTGGAAAATTCTCACCAAAAATCCTGTTGTACGCTTGTAAACAATATAATGAGCTGTCACTGGTATAATTTTAACAGCTGTCGGACGAGTGGCTTTGAAATGACAGCAGTCTGAAATTGGTTGAAGGTTTTTCATCTCACCCTGTATACTTCATGAAAATAACTTATATTCTATTGTGGGAAGATCCACTCCACCTCTATGTAAAGTCCTTCCTTCCACTTCTGTGGGAATATTTTCTTCTATTATTGAACTAGTAATAGTTTTTTAGAATGACCTCCATCTCCGTTCTTAAATACTTTTATAATTCATGATGCTTTTATATTTCATGCTAATAGCTTCTATTATTTTATGGTAAGATCGTCTGTTCCTCTATATAAGAAGTTTTTCGGAAGACTTTCGGCTCTTTTAGAAAAAGACTTTTATCTCTTCTCGGAAAAGACTTTTGGCTTTTCTAGGAGAAGACCTTCAGCTTCTCTAGAAGGAGACCTAATCTCGGAGAAGAATTTACGCTCTTGTATGAGTAGATCTTTTGTTCTTCTATGAAAAGAACTTCTCCGCTTCGATGAGAAGACTTTCACCTTTTATAAGAATACCTTCTGTGAGCAGACCTTTCAGCTCTTCCTGGAGAAAACCTTCAGCTCCTCCTGGAGAAAACCTTCAGCTCTTCAATGAGAAGACCTTTTCAGCTCTTGTATGAGAAGACATTCTTCAGCTCTTCTAGAGGAAAACCTTCAGCTCTCTCTCTATCTTCAATGGTAAGGTATTCTGCTCTTTTAAGAGAAGATCTGCTCTAAAAAGGAGTTCAAGCGTTATATGCGAAACCCTTCATCTGAATTGTGAGAAGATCTTCATCTGTTTTTTGTAAACAGCGAAAAAAGACTTTCAGTTTTTTTTTTTTTTAAGTGGAGATCTCTCTTTTAGAAGTGGAGATCTTTTCAACGAGAAAAGGCTTTAGCTTTTCCACGCGCAGCACTTCCATGAGTCATATAAGAGACTACTGGACTTTCTGGAAATTTCATTCTGAGGTTTCGACGAGTAGCCCTTTTTTCCTCTGTGACGCAAGGTTCTTCTAGTCTTCTATGAGAACGTCAACATCTAGCAGAGGGTTTTCTGTGAAAGTTGTTTTGTGTATGATGACGACATTCTAAAGCTCTATACCTTTTAGAGAAGTATGTTGCATAAGTTTGAAGGAGCTATCGTTGGGCTCCATTTAGCATCTAACATAATGGTAGAATGCTTGAATAGCATGTGAAGTATCTTTGTTGAGGTTTTTATGAGATGGGCGCCACCTAAAAATTAACGTAGTGCCTTTAAATTATATTCTCTATTAAGAAGAAAGGTGAAACGCCTTCAAATATTTTTGAAGCCTTTGGCGGTCTTCGACTTCTATTAGTCGTCTATGAGAATACCTTTTTTGTTTGCGACCCAAAGTTTTCTATAGGAACTACTTTGAATCCGAACTTCTCTAAAAACACAAGTTTGAGTCTCGAACTTCACTACATAGACATTTTTGAGCGTTAAAATTTTTAGCAACAAATTTCAGCCTCAAACTTTTCGATAGGAACAAGTTTGAAAGTCAAAACTTTTTAAAAAAAATTGGACAATTTAGTAATGCATTGGAAAAAATTCAATGATCAACAAGTTGGGCGCCACTCAAAAAGAAGTACCTCCTTAAATACTATCTTTTATAGAAAATCGTGTTTAGGTAGTCAGTGTGTGGAGAAAACTCCATGGATCTTTTATTGTTAAAACATCCCTCAAAGTATTCTATTATAAAAATCCTTTTAGAGAAGATTCCGTTAATAAAACATATTTTTCTTCTTCCTTATTTTTATACTTTCACTTCTTCACTTCCGAAGGTGTGGGGAAAAGGAAGCTTTCACTTTTCCTCTTTTTTCTTCTCTGATGATTTCCCCTTCAACCTGGCATTTCCTTTGTTTCTAGGACAAAAGTAAACACTTGTTCTGAGATAACTCCAACCAACCAGCCAACCCCAACTGGGTAAGTGAGTGGGTATTCGAAGTGTTGCAAGGCAGTCCTTGAAGAAGAGGAAGCTAGAAGTTTCGTTGAAAAGGGAAATGTGCCCAGCTTTGCTATTATTACAGGTTTTTTATGTGGCATATCATTGTTGGCAAACGCATCGCATCAGTACAGTCATAAAAGTGTTTATACATCTTCTCCCACTCCGACTTCACACCCCCCCCCCCCCCTATTGCAACTCCTACCAATGATATGCTACATAATCACACATGGGAAGCGGCAAAAAAATGTTGTCTAACCAGTCTAGAAGAAAAATTGTTTTCTTTTTTGCCAATGGCATCAGAAGCAGCAGCGGCAGCAACATGATCATGGAACAGCTTTGGTCTAGCTGGGTTATCTGCCAACCAACCAGCCATCCTACCAACAACTAACATGTAACGTAATCACTTGCAATTTACTTTCAATGCTATTTCGTCATAAGCGTTTTTCTCCTTCTAGTTTTTCTTCTCGATCATCATCGTCATGATAATAATCATCTTCATAATCATCATCATTGCTGTAATCGTCTCCAATCGTGCTGGAAGTTGTCTCACTTCTTTTGGCCTGGCAGCCAAGTCACAGCTTGCTTGCTTGGTTAGCTGGCTGGCTGGCTGGTTGATAGAACCACTGGCATGGTTGCTTGCTCTGCTGCAGCAGCATTAGATCATGTTTGACCATAAATTGCATGTTGCACGTTTTCTTTCTGCTTCCTTTCATTCTCCGCTTTCTCTCCCCTTCCCTGCCTCTTGTTTTGTGCCTGACTTCTTGCAAACTTTCGCTGTCTTTGAAAGTAAGAATCTATGGTTTGATGCAATTTTATGCCATTGCACAATCAAGGCAGCATAGCAATTTTATGTAATTTTCTAAACTTGTCTAACCCCCCTTTCCCCCGATCGTTTGCCTCTCCTGCCACGTTCGGTTTGGTATTGCATGCAACACTTGGAAGTCTTGCATTTATTTCATTTGCAACGTCGAACTTCGCTCTCATCGATAGCTTGCACAATATTCATGCCAACGTAATGTATTATGTGGCCATGTTGGAGAGCAGGGGCAGGGGAAGTCTAGAAAATGGAAAAATCAAGTTAGTTGTCTGTCTGGTCTGCAATTCGATTTCATGCCAATCTGTGTTTTTTTTTTCTCCTCTTTTCATTGCATTTTACTCTTATTTTCCTGTCATGGTTTTTTGTTGTTGTGGATGGTTTTATTTTTGCCATTAAACCACAATGTTGTCTAACATCGTCGTAATACCTGTTCGGATTAAATAGAATATATTGCAGATGGAGTGCAAGTGGTATCAAGTAGCTTTAAAGACATTAGAGCGTATCTGAAATACTAGAAATATGAACGGCTTACCACATATCACTGGGGTGGGGGTTTAACTCAGGGATGTAAAAAATCCAAAATTATAGGGGTTTATATTTGAAAAATATAGCAAACTATTTGAAGCTCAAACTTTTCTATAGCATTTTTATAGGAATATGTTTGAGGCTCAAACATGTTCGTAGAGAAAAATTTGAGGCTTAAACATGTTCGTAGAGAAAAGTTTCAGGCTCAAACATGTTCGTAGAGAAAAGTTTCAGGCTCAAACATGTTTGCAGAGAAAAGTTTGAGGCTCAAACATGTTCGCAGAGAAAAGTTTGTGGCTCAAACATGTTCGCAGAGAAAAGTTTGAGGCTCAAACATGTTCGCAGAGAACAGTCTGAGGCTCAAATATGTTCGTAGAGAAAAGTTTGAGGCTCAAACATGTTCGTAGAGAAAAGTTTGAGGCTCAAACATGTTCGTAGAGAAAAGTTTAACGTTCAAACATGTTCGTAGAGAAAAGTTTGAGGCTCAAACATGTTCGTAGAAAAAAGTCTGAGGCTCAAATATGTTCGTAGAAAAAAGTTTAAGGCTCAAACATGTTCGTAGAGAAAAGTTTCAGGCTCAAACATGTCCGCAGAGAAAAGTTTGAGGCTCAAACATGTTTGCTGAGAAAAGTTTCAGGCTCAAACATGTTCGTAGAGAAAAGTTTAAGGCTCAAACATGTTCGCATAGACAAGTTTGAGGCTCAAACATATTCGTAGAGAAAAGTTTGATGCTCAAACATATTCGTAGAGAAAAGTTTGAGGCTCAGACATGTTCGTAGAGAAAAGTTTGAGGCTCAAACATGTTCGTAGAGAAAAGTTTGAGGCTCAGACATGTTAGTAGAGAAAAGTTTGAGGCTCAAACATGTTCGTATAAAAAAGTTTGAGGCTCAAACATGTTCGTAGAGAAAAGTTTGAGGCTCAAACATGTTCGCAGAGAAAAGTTTGAGGCTCAAACATGTTTGCAGAGAAAAGTTTGAGGCTCAGACATGTTCGTAGAGAAAAGTTTGAGGCTCAAACATGTTCGTAGAGAAAAGTTTGAGGCTCAAACGTGTTCGCAGAGAAAAGTTTGAGGCTCAAACATGTTCGCAGAGAAAGTTTGAGGCTCAAACATGTTCGTAGAGAAAAGTTTCAGGCTCAAACATGTTCGTAGAGAAAAGTTTCAGGCTCAAACATGTTCGTAGAGAAAAGTTTCAGGCTCAAACATGTTTGCAGAGAAAAGTTTGAGGCTCAGACATGTTCGTAGAGAAAGTTTGAGGCTCAAACATGTTCGTAGAGAAAAGTTTGAGGCTCAAACGTGTTCGCAGAGAAAAGTTTGAGGCTCAAACATGTTCGTAGAGAAATGTTTAAGGCTCAAACATGTTCGCATAGACAAGTTTGAGGCTCAAACATATTCGTAGAGAAAAGTTTGAGGCTCAAACGTGTTCGCAGAGAAAAGTTTGAGGCTCAAACATGTTCGCAGAGAAAAGTTTGAGGCTCAAACATGTTCGTAGAGAAAAGTTTGAGGCTAAAACATGTTCGTAGAGAAAAGTTTGAGGCTCAGACATGTTCGTAGAGAAAAGTTTGAGGCTCAGACATGTTAGTAGAGAAAAGTTTGAGGCTCAAACATGATCGTAGAAGAAAGTCTGAGGCTCAAATATGTTCGTATAAAACAGTTTGAGGCTCAAACATGTTCGTAGAGAAAAGTTTGAGGCTCAAACATGTTCGCAGAGAAAAGTTTGAGGCTCAAACATGTTCGCCGAGAAAAGTTTGAGGCTCAAACATGTTCGCAGAGAAAAGTTTGAGGCTCAAACATGTTCGCAGAGAAAAGTTTCAGGCTCAAATATGTTCGTAGAGAGAAGTTAGAGGCTCAAACATGTTCGCAAAGAAGAGTTTGAGACTCAAAAATGTTCGCAGACAGAAGTTTGAGGCTCAAACATGTTCGTAGAGAAAAGTTTGAGGCTCAAACATGTTCGTTGAGAAAAGTTTGAGGCTCAAACATGTTCGTAGAGAAAAGTTTGAGGCTCAAACATGTCCGTAGAGAAAAGTTTGAGGCTTCTATGCGAACATGTTTGAGCCTCAAACTGTTCTATGCGAACATGTTTGAGCCTCAAACTGTTGTATGCGAACATGTTTGAGCCCCAAACTGTTGTATGCGAACATGTTTGAGCCTCAAACTGTTCTATGCGAACATGTTTGAGCCTCAAACTGTTCTATACGAACATGTTTGAGCCTCAAACAGTACTATACGAACATGTTTGAGCCTCAAACAGTTCTATACGAACATGTTTGAGCCTCAAACAGTTCTATACGAACATGTTTGAGCCTCAAACAGTTCTATACGAACATGTTTGACGCCTCAAACTCTTCTATACGAACATGTTTGACGCCTCAAACTCTTCTATACGAACATGTTTGACGCCTCAAACTCTTCTATACGAACATGTTTGACGCCTCAAACTCTTCTATACGAACATGTTGACGCCTCAAACTCTTCTATACGAACATGTTTGAGCCTCAAACTCTTCTATACGAACATGTTTGAGCCTCAAGCAGTTCTATACGAACATGTTTGAGCCTCAAGCAGTTCTATACGAACATGTTTGAGCCTCATGCAGTTCTATACAACATGTTTGAGCCTCATGCAGTTCTATACGAACATGTTTGAGCCTCAAACTCTTCTATACGAACCTGTTTGAGCCTCAAACTCTCTATACGAACATGTTTGAGCCTCAAACTCTTCTATACGAAAATGTTTGAGCCTCAAACTCTTCTATACGAACATGTTGAGCCTCAAACTCTTCTATACGAACATGTTTGAGCACTCAAACTCTTCTATACGAACATGTTTGAGCCTCAAACTCTTCTATACGAACATGTTTGAGCCTCAAACTCTTCTATACGAACATGTTTGAGCCTCAAACTCTTCTATACGAACATGTTGAGCCTCAAACTCTTCTATACGAACATGTTGAGCCTCAACCTCGTCTATACGAACATGTTTGGCCTCAAACTGTTCTATGCGAACATGTTTGAGCCTCAAACTGTTCTATGCGAACATTTTGAGCCTCAAACTGTTCTATGCGAACATGTTTGAGCTCAAACTGTCTATGCGAAATGCGAATGTTTGAGCCTCAAACTCTTCTATGCGAACATGTTTGAGCCTCAAACTCTTCTATGCGAACATGTTTGAGCCTCAAACTCTTCTATGCGAACATGTTTGAGCCTCAAACTCTTCTATGCGAACATGTTTGAGCCTCAAACTTTTCTATGCAAAAAAACGTTGACATTTCTTCTATATTCTTCTATCTAAAGATATTTAAAAAAATATTTAAATTTCTTACAACAATTTCCATTATAAATTTCCCACATTCATTGCCGCTGTTAATCAGTTAGTGATGATGACTACAGATTGCAATGCTGACACATGTACAAATCTACGTAGTAGCAGCAGTAGCAAAAAACAACATTTTAAATAAAATGTATTCTGACTTATCTACACACATGTGTGTATTTTCCTCTAGATTTTGTATAAGTTTTTATTATAATTGTTATTATTGTTGTGCTTGTGTTTTTGCTGTGTCGTAGCTCAATTATGGCAAATTATAACAGAAACAAATTAAATGAAACTGTAATAATATGTAGCAGCCAGCCACGAAGTACAAGTAGACCCACTTGCCGAAGCTTCTTCTCAGTTTTCTGATTGAGCGGTGCTTCAATGCTGATTTTGCATTATGGATGCGTAGTGTATTGAAATTTCTGCTGAATTCGAGTAACTATAAAATGAAAAAAAAAAAAATACCGAAATAATTTCAATACCTCTCCTCACCCCACCCCAACCGACATATGCCGCTCTCATATAACAGACGAACTCTGTTTTCATTTTCGACCAAAAAATTTTCAATGTGAAGGTCACCATCACTTAAACAATGACAAAACACCAATTAAATGATATATTCGGGCATGTCGCGGCTATTGTTATTTGTGTTTGTTATTGTCGTTGTTTTCTTTCACCATATAATTGTTGCGGTCGGTCGTAGCGGTTGTTGTTTTGACACTGAATCGAGGGAAAAACGCATTATCGACAATTTTATTATCAACATGGGGGAAGAGACATTTGGATAGTGCCGAAACACACAATCGATTGTTCGATTAGTGCAGTTTTGTGCAGAACATTTTGGACAGCTTTTGAAGAAAAAGAAGGCTTTGAGGAACAGCCGTTAATGGAAATGGTGTGGGACGCCATAACAGCCGATGGTCGCTCTCCGTTCATATTAATTGTCCGTGGCATCAGAAAAAATGCCGAATGTTATCGCGAAAATATTCTGGAGGGTGTATTAAAGCCTTGGGCACGCAAACATTTTGGCCGCAGACCTTTGACATTTCAACAGAACTCTGCATCATCGCACTCAGCGCCACTCAAGAATATTGTTACAAAATGAGGTTCCTCTCTTCATTTCCAGCGCACCAAAATCTCTGGATACCAATCCGTTGGACTATTGTGTCTGGAGTGTATTTTGGAAGCAAGGTTGGCACTAAAAAATACCAAAATGTCGATCATCTCAAGCAAGCACTTCGCCGGGAATGGGTCAAAATACCGCAGAGCAATATTCGGGCAGTGTGTGACGGTTTCATTCATTCATTTCCAATTCAAACAAATCTAAACTTATTCTAAAATTTGATGCTATTTCCGACATTTTTTGCTTTAATTCAATGAAATTTAAAAAAAAAATGGAAAAATTATGGCGTTTGATTTTGTTTTTTTTTTTTTTATCTCACCCTGTATATGATCTGGTATCGGTTGTCGTAGTAAAAACTTTTACATTCTTGCAGTTCTGAAACACACCAACAAATTCTTTCAAATTTATTCATATCGAATGATTTCAAACCCAATTTCTTCAACTCAATAATGCACCCAGTATTGATATTAAAAATTAAAAAAAATGCATTCATTTATTGATTATAATTTTTGTTTAGAACAACTCCACATGTCAAGAGGTACAAAACCCACAAACCAATCTGTCAATGAACTCCATTCGCAACTGATATAAATTCAAGGTTAGCAAATATTTCTAAAATGAATTTCACTTTCATTATCGGCACTGCCAATTATTTGCGTTGTTGCATTGCCAAAATCAAACATTCATGCACTCATAGAGACAGATATGGCGGATGTGACGGGCTGTTTAGTAGAGCTGCATACAAAAATGGAAACACATCCAGTCGAGTGCAAACAAGATAAGAAAAATAAATGCTATAACAAATTCGATACTAAAGGTGAGCTATGCCTGATGATATAATATTGAAATTTACTGACGAAACTAATCTACAATATAAGAGAAGTTGAGCTTCATACAAGTTTGAACTTCTAATATTTCTATACGGAGAAGTTTGAGCCTGAAACTATTTCGTATTAACTAGCTTGAGCCTCAAACTCTTCTGTATGAACTAATTTGAGTCTCAAACTGTGCTTTATAAACAATTATGGGCATCAAAATTTTCTAAGCGAACATGTTTGAGCCTCTAAATTTTTTTTCCGAACATGTGTGAGCCTCAAAATGTTCTATGCGAACATGTTTGAGCCTCAAATGTTCTATGCGAACATGTTTAAGCCTCAAAATATTCTATGCGAACATGTTTGAGCCTCAAATGTTCTATACGAAATTGTTTGAGCCTCAAAATGTTCTATTCGAACATGTTTGAGCCTCAAAATGTTCTATTCGAACATGTTTGTGCCTCAAAATGTTCTATTCGGAACATGTTTGAGCCTCAAAATGTTCTATTCGAACATGTTTGAGCCTCAAAATGTTCTATACGAACATGTTTGAGCCTCAAATGTTCTATACGAACATGTTTGAGCCTCAAAAGGTTCTATACGAACATATTTGAGCCTCAAAATGTTCTATACGAAACATATTTGAGCCTCAAATGTTCTATACGAACATATTTGAGCCTCAAAATGTTCTATACGAACATGTTTGAGCCTCAAAATGTTCTATACGAACATGTTTGAGCCTCAAAATTTCTATACAACATGTTTGAGCCTCAAAATGTTCTATACAAACATGTTGAGCCTCAAAATGTTCTATACAAACATGTTTGAGCCTCCAAATGTTCTATACAAACATGTTTGAGCCTCAAATGTTTTATACGGACATGTTTGAGCCTCAACCTTTTCTATACGAACATGTTTGAGCCTCAACTTTTTCTATACGAACATGTGTGAGCCTCAACCATTTCTATGCGAACATGTTTGAGCCTCAAACTTTTCTATGCGGACATGTTTGAGCCTTATACACTTCTATGCGAACATGTTTCAGCCTCAAACACTTCTATGCGAACATGTTGAGCTTCAACCTTATCTATGCGAACATGTTGAGCCTCAAAACTGTTCTATGCGAACATGTTTGAGCCTCAAAATGGTCTATACGAACATATTTGAGCCTCAAAATGTTCTATACGAACATGTTTGAGCCTTCAACCTTTTCTATACGAACATGTTGAAGCCTCAAAATGTTTCTATACGAACATGTTTGAGCCTCAAAATGTTCTATACGAACATGTTTGAGCCTCAAAATGTTCTCTAGAAAGGTTTTGGCCCAAACTGTTCTATACGAACATGTTGAGCCTCAAAATGTTCTATACAACATGTTTGAGCCTCAAATGTTCTATACGGACATGTTTGAGCCTCAACCTTTTCTATACGAACATGTGTGAGCCTCAACCCATTTCTATGCGAACATGTGTGAGCCTCACCCATTTCTATGCGAACATGTTGAGCCTCAACTTTTCTATGCGGACATGTTTGAGCCTTATACACTTCTATGCGAACATGTTTGAGCCTCAAGCTCTTCTATGCGAACATGTTTGAGCCTCAAACTCTTCTATGCGAACATGTTTGAGCCTCAAAATGTTCTATGCGAACACGTTTGAGCCTCAAAATGTTCTATGCGAACATGTCTATGCGAACATGTTTGAGCCTCAAACTTGTCTATGCGAACATGTTTGAGCCTCAAACTTGTCTATGCGAACATTTTTGAGCCTCAAACTTGTCTATGCGAACATGTTTGAGCCTCAAACTTGTCTATGCGACATGTTGAGCCTCAAACTTGTCTATGCGAAATGTTTGAGCCTCAAACTTGTCTATGCCGATTAAGTTTGAGCCTCAACTTGTCTATGCGAACATGTTTGAGCCTCAAACTTGTCTATGCGATTAAGTTTGAGCCTCAAACTTGTCTATGCTAACATGTTTGAGCCTCAAACTTGTCTATGCGATTAAGTTTGAGCCTCAAACTTGTCTATGCGATTAAGTTTGAGCCTCAAACTTGTCTATGCGATTAAGTTTGAGTCTCAAACTTATCTATGCGAAGATGTTTCAGCTTAAAACTAGTTTGAGCCTCAAACTTTTCTATGGGTACAAATTTGAGACTCGAACTTTTCTTTGCGAACAAATTTGAGATTTAAACTTGTCTATGCGAACTTTCAGCTCAACTCCATCTCTCACTTTTAACGCTTCAATTAAAACAGTTGTTTAATCTCTCTGCAGTTACCAACCAATAGACCCCACTAATATTTATTCGTTATGTCATTTTTTCTGCAAACTACCAACAAATTGCACCAAATGTATTAAAATCGTTTGCACATTTTTTTTATTGTTATTGTTTGTGCAATGCTGACGCATTTCCCCCCCAAAAAAAGTTACGAAAATAAATGTTTGATAAGATAATTTTGTTTTATTGGATTGAAGATCACCGACACTAGAGCAGCGTTATCAGTAAATAAATTATTTTCAATGTCATTTTGCAAGGACTATTGGAAATGAAAATTTCCCTTAACAAAATATGAGGATAATCTAAAACACAAAATTTTGGAATTTTAAAATTTTTAGAAAAATTTTATGAACTATTTCCTTTGAAAATTTGAAAATAATACATTTTTAAATTGCATCTTTGCTCTTCTTTGTTGTTGATGTCTCAGAAATCATCACACATCTTCAGGTTGATTGAACTTCTCCAGAACCCTTTCCGTCTGCTGATAAACCGAACATCAATCATAATGACTAAGTTCTCCTCAACGTTTATTGCCATTTTAGTGCAGTGTCAGTTATCATGCAGTCATTCGTGCAGAACTTGCAGTTTGCACAGCAAGAATCGGATGAGAGACGGTAACACTGGCGACGCCGGTTAAGCGTTCAACCTGATAAGCCTGCAATGTGTGTTTTTTGGTGTTTGCATTTAACTTTGTTGAAGATTGATTTGATGTTTCGCAGTCAGTTAGTGGCCAACAGTTAAATTCGAAACACCTACTTAACCCCCTTAAAACTACAACATCACAGTGTTAAAAAAAATTGAAATAGATATAGTGTCAAGAATTCATCTGGTAATAAGGTGCGGAATCCATCTTCTTGAAAATGTAACATATTTACATTTGCGTTTTTTTTTTCTTTCCTCTGTTTGATTTGTAATCGTGCCGATACTTAGTGTAATGAAAGTGAAACTTTTTACTTTTCGCAGCAAAAACAAATACAATTCTTATTGCATTTGTGGTTAGCCCCGGCGCCCTCATCGGTAAACAACGAGCGAACGAACGCACATACAAACACACAAATGCAAGGTTTTGCAATTATTGCTCAGAATAAAGTAAACATTGAAAATAAAATTATCAGAAGCGTTTACGCCCCAGTTGTAAAGCACACACTTCAAAATTCCAATCAACAACATGGATTGAATTATTTTTTGGAAGAATTTAAAAAAAATTGCACAGGAAGTAGATTTTGGAATTTCTTATCGAACAGTGCGATATCGCATTTGAGCCTTTTAGAAAAAAGAATTTGGCATCAAACCTTCTTCTCTAAATAAGTTGGGCCTCAAACCTTCTTCTCTAGAAGAGTTTGAGGTTCAAATCTTCTTCTCGAGAAGAGTTTGATGCTCAAACCTTCTTCTCCAGAAGAGTTGAAGGCTCAAACCTTCTTCTCCAGAAGAGTTTGAGGCTTAAACCTTCTTCTCCAGAAGAGTTTGAGCCTTAAACCTTCTTCTCCAGAAGAGTTTGAAGCTTAAACCTTCTTCTCCAGAAGAGTTTGAGACTCAAACCATCTTCTCCAGAAGAGTTTGAGGCTCAAAACTTTATCCATAGAAGTGTTTGAGCCTCAAACCTTCTTCCATAGAAGAGTTTGAGCATCAAACCTTCTCCCATAGAAGAGTTTGTGGCTCAAACCTTCTCCCATAGAAGAGTTTGAGGCTCAAACCTTCTCCCATAGAAGAGTTTGAGGCTCAAACCTTCTTCTCTAGAAGAGTTTGAGCCTCAAAGCTTCTTCTCTAGAAGAGTTTTGAGCCTCAAACCTTCTTCTCTAGAAGAGTTTGAGCCTCAAACCTTCTTCCATAGAAGAGTTTGAGCCTCCAACCTTCTTCATAGAAGAGTTTGAGCCTCAAACCTTCTTCCATAGAAGATTTTGAGCCTCAAACCTTCTTCCATAGAAGCTTTTGAGCCTCAAACCTTCGTCCATAGAAGAGTTGAGCCTCAACCTTCTTCCATAGAAGAGTTTGAGCCTCAAACACTTCTTCCATAGAAGAGTTTGAGCCTCAACCTTCTTCCATAGAAGAGTTCGAGCCTCAAACCATCTCCCCTAAAGAGTTTGACCTTAAACCCTCTTCCTTCTTCTCTAAGAAGAATTGAGGCTCAAACCTCCTTCTCTAGAAGAATTGAGGCTCAAACCTCCTTTTCTAGAAGAGTTCAAGGCTCAAAACTTCTTCCCTAGAAGATTTTGAACCTCGAACCTTCTTCCATAGAAGAGTTTGAACCTAAAACCTTCTTCCATAGAAGAGTTGGAACCTCAAACCTTCTTCCATAGAAGAGTTTGAACTTCAATCCTTCTTCCAAAGAAGAGTTTGAACCTCAATCCTTCTTCCATAGAAGAGTTTGAACCTCATCTCTTCCATAGAAAAGTTGAGGCTCAAACCTGCTTCCATAGAAGAGTTTGAGCCTCAAACCTTACTCCAAAGAAAAGTTTGAGCCTCAAACCTCTTCCTCTAGAAGAGTTTGAGCTCAAACCTTTTCTCCAGAATAGTTTGAGCCTCAAACTGTTCTTCATAGAATAGTTTTAAGCCTCAAACTTGTCTTCATAGAATAGTTTGAGCCTTAAACTTGTCTTCATAGAATAGTTTGAGCCTCAAACTTGTCTTCATAGAATAGTTTGAGCCTCAAACTTGTCTTCATAGAATAGTTTGAGCCTTAAACTTGTCTCATAGAATAGTTTGAGCCTAAACTTGTCTTCATAGAATAGTTTTGAGCCTCAAACTTGTCTTCATAGAAGAGTTTGAGCCTCAAACCTTACTCCAAAGAAAAGTTTGAGCCTCAAACCTTCTTCTCTAGAAGAGTTTGAGCCTTAAACCCTCTTCCTTCTTCTCTAGAAGAATTTGAGGCTCAAACCTCCTTCTCTAGAAGAATTTGAGGCTCAAACCTCCTTTTCTAGAAGAGTTCAAGGCTCAAAACTTCTTCCCTAGAAGATTTTGAACCTCGAACCTTCTTCCATAGAAGAGTTTGAACCTAAAACCTTCTTCCATAGAAGAGTTGGAACCTCAAACCTTCTTCCATAGAAGAGTTTGAACTTCAATCCTTCTTCCAAAGAAGAGTTTGAACCTCAATCCTTCTTCCATAGAAGAGTTTGAACCTCAATCCTTCTCCATAGAAAAGTTTGAGGCTCAAACCTGCTTCCATAGAAGAGTTTGAGCCTCAAACCTTACTCCAAAGAAAAGTTTGAGCCTCAACCTTCTTCTCTAGAAGAGTTTGAAGCTCAAACCTTTTTTCTCAGAATAGTTTGAGCCTCAAACTGTCTTCATAGATAGTTTAAGCCTCAAACTTGTCTTCATAGAATAGTTTGAGCCTTAAACTTGTCTTCATAGAATAGTTTGAGCCTCAAACTTGTCTTCATAGAATAGTTTGAGCCTCAAACTTGTCTTCATAGAATAGTTTGAGCCTTAAACTTGTCTTCATAGAATAGTTTGAGCCTCAAACTTGTCTCATAGAATAGTTTGAGCCTCAAACTTGTCTTCATAGAAGAGTTTGAGCCTCAAACCTTACTCCAAAGAAAAGTTTGAGCCTCAAACCTTCTTCTCTAGAAGAGTTTGAGCCTCAAACCTTCTTCCCTAGAAGAGTTTGAGGCTCAATCCTTCTTCCTCCAGAATAGTTTGAAGATCAAACCTTCTTCTCCAGAATAGTTGAAGCTCAAAACCTTTTTCTCCAGAATAGTTTGAGACTCAAACCTTGTCTTCATAGAATAGTTAAGCCTCAAACTTGCTTCATAGAATGTTTGAGCCTTAAACTTGTCTTCATAGAATAGTTTGAGCCTCAAACTTGTCTTCATAGAATAGTTGAGCCTCAACTTGTCTTCATAGAATAGTTTGAGCCTCAAACTTATCTTCATAGAAATGTTGAGGCTCAAACTTATCTTCATAGAAATGTTTGAGGCTCAAACATATCTTCATAGAAATGTTTGAGACTCAAACTTATCTTCATAGAAATGTTTGAGGCTCAAACTTATCTTCATAGAAATGTTTGAGGCTCAAACTTATCTTCATAGAAATGTTTGAGGCTCAAACTTATCTTCATAGAAATGTTTGAGGCTCAAACTTAGCTTCATAGAAAGTTTGAGCCTCAAACTATCTTCATAGAAAATGTTTTGAGGCTCAAACTTATCTTCATAGAAATGTTTGATGCTCAAACTTATCTTCATAGAATTGTTTGAGGCTCAAACTTATCTTCATAGAAATGTTTTGAGCCTCAAACTTATCTTCATAGAAATGTTTGAGCCTCAAACCTTCCGCCATAGAAGAGTTTGAGCTTCAACACCTACTGCATAGAATAGTTTGAGCCTTCAAACCTTCCGCCATAGAATAGTTTGGAGCTTCAAACCTTCCGCCATAGAATAGTTTGAGCTTCAAACCTTCCGCCATAGAATAGTTTGAGCTTCAAACCTTCCGCCATAGAATAGTTTGAGCTTCAAACCTTCTTCCAGAGAAGAGTTGAGCCTTAAACCTACCAGTTTGAGCAAAAAACTCTTTTCTTATACAAGTTCGAACCTAAATTTTTTCACTGAAATGTAAGAGCCCGAACTCTTTAAAAATAATAGGGCTTTCTATATTTCTTATATTCAATCGTTTAACATTTCGTTTCCCCCTCTTCACAGATACTGCCGTAATCAACAAATCTACCTCAAAACTCGCGTTCGATTACAATAAAATTAAAATCTTAAATAACAACAACAAAAGCATGTTCTAAACTCTAGGAACATGGATTTCAAATCAATATAGAAAATCGCAAAACAAAACTTAGGGAACAACACACTGCAACCAATCACATCAACATAGAAGAGTTTGAGCCTCAAACCTTACTCCAAAGAAAAGTTTGAGCCTCAAACCTTCTTCTCTAGAAGAGTTTGAGCCTTAAACCCTCTTCCTTCTTCTCTAGAAGAATTTGAGGCTCAAACCTCCTTCTCTAGAAGAATTTGAGGCTCAAACCTCCTTTTCTAGAAGAGTCAAGGCTCAAAACTTCTTCCCTAGAAGATTTTGAACCTCGAACCTTCTTCCATAGAAGAGTTTGACCTAAAACCTTCTTCCATAGAAGAGTTGGAACCTCAACCTTCTCCATAGAAGAGTTTGAACTTCAATCCTTCTTCCAAAGAAGGTTTGAACCTCAATCCTTCTTCCATAGAAGAGTTTGAACCTCAATCCTTCTTCCATAGAAAAGTTTGAGGCTCAAACCTGCTTCCATAGAAGAGTTTGAGCCTCAAACCTTACTCCAAAGAAAAGTTTGAGCCTCAAACCTTCTTCTCTAGAAGAGTTTGAAGCTCAAACCTTTTTCTCCAGAATAGTTTGAGCCTCAAACTTGTCTTCATAGAATAGTTTAAGCCTCAAACTTGTCTTCATAGAATAGTTTGAGCCTTAAACTTGTCTTCATAGAATAGTTTGAGCCTCAAACTTGTCTTCATAGAATAGTTTGAGCCTCAAACTTGTCTTCATAGAATAGTTTGAGCCTTAAACTTGTCTTCATAGAATAGTTTGAGCCTCAAACTTGTCTTCATAGAATAGTTTGAGCCTCAAACTTGTCTTCATAGAAGAGTTTGAGCCTCAAACCTTACTCCAAAGAAAAGTTTGAGCCTCAAACCTTCTTCTCTAGAAGAGTTTGAGCCTCAAACCTTCTTCCCTAGAAGAGTTTGAGGCTCAATCCTTCTTCTCCAGAATAGTTTGAAGATCAAACCTTCTTCTCCAGAATAGTTTGAAGCTCAAACCTTTTTCTCCAGAATAGTTTGAGACTCAAACTTGTCTTCATAGAATAGTTTAAGCCTCAAACTTGTCTTCATAGAATAGTTTGAGCCTTAAACTTGTCTTCATAGAATAGTTTGAGCCTCAAACTTGTCTTCATAGAATAGTTTGAGCCTCAAACTTGTCTTCATAGAATAGTTTGAGCCTCAAACTTATCTTCATAGAAATGTTTGAGGCTCAAACTTATCTTCATAGAAATGTTTGAGGCTCAAACATATCTTCATAGAAATGTTTGAGACTCAAACTTATCTTCATAGAAATGTTTGAGGCTCAAACTATCTTCATAGAAATGTTTGAGGCTCAAACTTATCTTCATAGAAATGTTTGAGGCTCAAACTTATCTTCATAGAAATGTTTGAGGCTCAAACTTATCTTCATAGAAAAGTTTGAGCCTCAAACTTATCTTCATATAAAATGTTTGAGGCTCAAACTTATCTTCATAGAAATGTTTGATGCTCAAACTTATCTTCATAGAATGGTTTGAGGCTCAAACTTATCTTCATAGAAATGTTTGAGCCTCAAACTTATCTTCATAGAAATGTTTGAGCCTCAAACCTTCCGCCATAGAAGAGTTTGAGCTTCAAACCTACTGCCATAGAATAGTTTGAGCTTCAAACCTTCCGCCATAGAATAGTTTGAGCTTCAAACCTTCCGCCATAGAATAGTTTGAGCTTCAAACCTTCCGCCATAGAATAGTTTGAGCTTCAAACCTTCCGCCATAGAATAGTTTGAGCTTCAAACCTTCTTCCAGAGAAGAGTTTGAGCCTTAAACCTACCAGTTTGAGCAAAAAACTCTTTTCTATATACAAGTTCGAACCTAAATTTTTTCACTGAAATGTAAGAGCCCGAACTCTTTAAAAAATAATAGGGCTTTCTATATTTCTTATATTCAATCGTTTAACATTTCGTTTCCCCCTCTTCACAGATACTGCCGTAATCAACAAATCTACCTCAAAACTCGCGTTCGATTACAATAAAATTAAAATCTTAAATAACAACAACAAAAGCATGTTCTAAACTCTAGGAACATGGATTTCAAATCAATATAGAAAATCGCAAAACAAAACTTAGGGAACAACACACTGCAACCAATCACATCAACAACAACAGCAACGCCAACAACAAAAACACAGCTCATGGTCTCATCGATAAGTCGAAATTCTCTGAAACATTTCCTCAAATCGAACCTTAAACAACTGCAATGAATTCAGACGGTTTTAGTGATGTTGTTGTCAACAATGCAACAACAAATCATCTGAACGGTAATAACGGGAATCTCAAATCACAAGCTTTAAGTAATGGTCATGAAAATGGTTATAGCTCGAATGCACATGAATCAGGTGCCGGCGATGACAAATCACCCGTCCATATGGTAAATGGCCAAAGGCGGGATTCCAATCAGGCCTGGACTCCGCTCTTGCAGAATGGCAGCAACAATAAACAGACAACAAGCAACGATGATAACCTCTCTCTGGACGGTGGTTTGGGTGAGGCGAATTCGGATATTTATGCCGGGACAGGTAGCAATAACAATGAAGAACTGAAGAATCTAAAGAATGAAATGATGCACCACTCACCGCTGCAGTCGAACAACAACGGATCGCTGGTGAACGGCAAAAATGGTATAGGCCACACAGACAAGTATGACGAACTTGATCCTCTGACGGGCCTGTACAAGCAGAAACATGAAAGCGAAGACCTAGATCTGGATTCGCTCAAGGCCAACGGGGAGGGATGTGGCCTCTTCGGCTTTAGACCCAGATGGGCCAGCAAATTGGCCTCCACCCATGTCTTTATGGTGGTGTTTCTAGTCGCCTATGTCCTGCAGGGTATGTACATGACCTATTTTGTATCGGTCATCACTACCATCGAGAAGCTGTTTCAGATCAAGTCAAAGACTACGGGTTTTCTACTGAGTGCCAGTGAAATGGGTCAAATCAGTACGGCCATGTTGCTGACATATTTTGCCGGGCGAGGTCATCGACCACGTTGGATTGCCTGTGGCATGGTTCTCTTTTCGATAGCAGCATTCTCCTGTGCCCTGCCACATTTCATATTTGGTAAAGATCTCCTACAGACCACGGCCATGTCGTTCAATAAAATCGCCAAGATCCCATGGAGGATCTGGCGGCAAGCAATTTGGCTGGCGAATTAACGTGGGGCGTGAACAATGAATCTAGCAGTGTTACCCTCTCTCAGTTGGGTACTCAACATTTGGATTTGAATCTCTGTGTTTTGGGCAATCACACACAAAACTCCACCACGGGTAAGTGTAGGAACCTGTCTCCTTTTGTTCAAGGACCTACCTCATAATCTCATTTTTTATTACAGAATGCAATGAAGATCGCAAAATCGAACAAGCATCTCACTCTAAAATAACCGTCATCGTTCTATGCATCTTCTTCGGCAGCTTGCTTAGCTCGGGTATTGGTCAAACAGCCGTCTCCACTTTGGGCATACCCTACATCGATGACAATGTGGCCAGCAAACAATCACCCATGTACATGGCCATCACAATTGGTGTTAGGATTTTGGGTCCTGCTTCGGGTTTCATTGTTGGCTCATTCTGTACCCGTTGGTATGTGAATTTTTCAAATCCTGGTTTCGATGCTAGTGATCCACGTTGGATTGGTGCCTGGTGGTTGGGTCCAGTGGGTATTGGTACTTTGATGTTGCTTTCATCGATTGCCATGTTTTCATTTCCACGTGAATTAAGAGGCAAGAAACCACCGCCAGCAGCTCCCAGTGCCGTAGAGGGTGAAAAGGTGGCTGAAACACCAGCGGAACCTGAAGAGAAACCAAGATTGAAAGGTATGTTATGCATTTTAATTGAAAGAAAAACATTTTTGAGGAAAAGTTTGAGTCTCGAACTTATCTTCATAGAAAAGTCTGAGGCTCCAACTAATCTTTATAGAAAAGATTGAGGCTCAAACCCATCTTCATAGAAAAGTTTGAGGCTCAAACCTATCTTCATAGAAAAGTTTGACGCTTAAACCTACCTTCATAGAAAAGTTTGAGGCTCAAACCTAACTTCATAGCAAAGTTTGAGGCTCAAACCTTTTTTCATAGAAAACTTTGAGGCTCAAACCTATTTTCATAGAAAAGTTTGAGTCTCAAACCTATCTTTATAGAAAATTTTGAGCCTCAAAATTAGCCGTATAGAAAAGTTTGAGCCTCAAACTTATCCGTATAGAAAGTTTAAGCCTCAAACTTCTCTATACAGATAAGTTGAGGCCCAAACTTCTCTATACAGATAAGTTTGAGGCCCAAACTTCTCTATAGAGATAAGTTTGAGACCCAAACTTCTCTATGAAGATATGTTTGGGCGTTCAAAACTTTGCTGTGAAGTTAGGTTTGAGCCTCAAACTTTTCTATAAAGTTAGGTTTGAGCCTCAAACTTGTCGTCATAGAAAAGCTTGAGGCTCAAACCTATCTTCATAGAAAAGTTTGAGGCTCAAACCTATCTTCATAGAAAAGTTTGGGGCTCATACCTATCTTCATAGAAAAGTTTGAGGCTCAAACCTATCTTCATAGAAAAGTTTGAGGCTCATACCTATCTTCATAGAAAAGTTTGAGGCTCAAACCTATCTTCATAGAAAAGTTTGAGCCTCGAACTTATCCTTATAGAAAAGTTTTGGGCCTCAAACTTATCTTTTTAGGAAAGTTGGAACCTCAAACTTGTCTTCAAAGAAAAGTTTGATAATCAAGCCTATCTTCAAAGAAAAGTTTGATACTCAAGCCTATCTTCTTAGAAAAGTTAAGGCTCAACCTATCTTCATAGAAAGTTTGAGGCTCAAACCTATCTTCATAGAAAAGTTTGAGGCTCAAACCTATCTTCATAGAAAAATTGAGGCCAAACCTATCTTCATAGGCTCAACAAGTTTTTATAGAACTGAGATTCTCTAAAATTATTGTCAAACTCTCTTATTCAAAATATTTGAGACCCAAACTTCTCTATAGAGATAAGTTTGAGACCCAAACTTCTCTATGAAGATAGGTTTGAGCGTCAAACTTTGCTGTGAAGTTAGGTTTGAGCCTCAAACTTTTCTATAAAGTTAGGTTTGAGCCTCAAACTTGTCGTCATAGAAAAGCTTGAGGCTCAAACCTATCTTCATAGAAAAGTTTGAGGCTCAAACCTATCTTCATAGAAAGTTTGGGGCTCATACCTATCTTCATAGAAAAGTTTGAGGCTCATACCTATCTTCATAGAAAAGTTTGAGGCTCAAACCTATCTTCATAGAAAAGTTTGAGCCTCGAACTTATCCTTATAGAAAAGTTTGGGCCTCAAACTTATCTTTTTAGGAAAGTTGGAACCTCAAACTTGTCTTCAAAGAAAAGTTTGATAATCAAGCTATCTTCAAAGAAAAGTTTGATACTCAAGCCTATCTTCTTAGAAAAGTTAAGGCTCAAACCTATCTTCATAGAAAAGTTGAGGCTCAAACCTATCTTCATAGAAAGTTGAGGCTCAAACCTATCTTCATAGAAAAATTTGAGGCCAAACCTATCTTCATAGGCTCAAACAAGTTTTTATAGAACTGAGATTCTCTAAAATTATTGGTCAAACTCTCTTATTCAAAATATTTGAGACCCAAACTTCTCTATAGAGATAAGTTTGAGACCCAAACTTCTCTATGAAGATAGGTTTGAGCGTCAAACTTTGCTATGAAGTTAGGTTTGAGCCTCAAACTTGTCGTCATAGAAAAGCTTGAGGCTCAAACCTATCTTCATAGAAAAGTTTGAGGCTCAAACCTATCTTCATAGAAAAGTTTGAGGCTCATACCTATCTTCATAGAAAAGTTTGAGGCTCAAACCTATCTTCATAGAAAAGTTTGAGGCTCAAACCTATCTTCATAGAAAAGTTTGAGCCTCAAACTTATCCTTATAGAAAAGTTTGAGCCTCAAACTTATCCTTATAGAAAAGCTTGAGCCTCGAACTTATCCTTATAGAAAAGTTTGGGCCTCAAACTTATCTTTTTAGGAAAGTTTGAGGCTCAAACTTCTCTATACAGATAAGTTTGATACTCAAGCCTATCTTCAAAGAAAATTTTGATACTCAAGCCTATCTTCATAGAAAAGTTTGAACCTCAAACTTATCCGTATACAAAAGTTTGAGCTTCAAACTTATCGGTATACAAAAGTTT
The DNA here is from genome assembly GCF_030504385.1 of Musca domestica. Taxonomy (NCBI): domain Eukaryota; kingdom Metazoa; phylum Arthropoda; class Insecta; order Diptera; family Muscidae; genus Musca; species Musca domestica. The sequence continues at coordinate 1,017,081 of NW_026712240.1, read as the reverse complement.
GAGCCTCAGACTTATCGGTATAGAAATGTTTGAGCCTCAAAACTCATCGGTATAGAAATGTTTGAGCCTCAAACTCATCGGTATAGAAATGTTTGAGCCTCAAACTTATCGGTATAGAAATGTTTGAGCCTCAAACTTATCGGTATAGAAATGTTTGAGCCTCAAACTTATCTGTATGGAAAAGTTTGAGCCTCGAACTTATTCGTATAGAAAAGTTTGAGCCTGGATCTTATTCGTATAGAAAAGTTTGAGAACTTATTTTCATAGAATAGTTTGAGCCTCAATCTTGTCTTCATAGAAAAGTTTGAGCCTCAAACTTGCCTTAATAGAAAAGTTTGAGCCTCAAACTTGCCTTAATAGAAAAGTTTGAGCCTCAAGCTTGTTTTCATTGAAAAGTTTGAGCCTCAAGCTTGTTTTCATTGAAAAGTTTGAGCCTCAAACTCATCGGTATAGAAAAGTTTGAGCCTCAAACTCATCGGTATAGAAAAGTTTGAGCCTCAAACTCATCGGTATAGAAAAGTTTGAGCCTCAAACTCATCGGTATAGAAAAGGTTGAGCCTCAAACTTATCGGTATGGAAAAGTTTGAGCCTCAAACTTATCGGTATGGAAAAGTTTGAGCCTCAAACTTGTCTTCAAAGAAACGTTTTATACTCAAGCCTATCTTCATAGAAAAGTTTGAGGCTTTAACTTGTTGTTATAGAACTGAGATTCTGTAAAATTATGGTCAAACTCTCTTATTCAAAATATTTTAAGTAGTTATTCGAGACATTATTTATTTTTCATTTTCAGATTTCCCCAAAACGGTCAGGCGTCAATTGAGCAACGATATCTTGATGTTCCGTACTGCATCTTGTGTATTCCATTTGCTGCCCATTGCTGGTCTCTACACTTTTCTGCCAAAATATTTGGAAACACAATTCCGTTTGGCTCCCTATGATGCCAATATGATTGCTGCCTTTTGTGGCATTTTGGTTATGGGTATTGGTATTGTTATATCGGGTTTGGTTATTCTAAAATTGAAACCCACTGCAAGATCGGTGGCCGCCTGGATAGCCTTAACAGCTTTGGTCTACTCGGCCGGGATGGTCATCTTAATGTTTGTCGGCTGTAATATGAATGATTTTGCCGGTTATAAGACGGCCAATAGCATTGGGTAAGTATGGGGTGGGAATGTGGTGGAAAGTTATGTTGTATTAAAATATTAAACGTGTATTTTTAGACCCGCCACAATTGAGCCAGCCTGCAGTGCTGCCAATCTCTGTTCATGTGACAAGGAACAATTTGCCCCAATTTGTGGCATTGATGGAAAAATTTACATATCTCCCTGCCATGCTGGCTGTTCCACGGCCAGTATGCGTAGCAGTGATAATCATACGGTATTTTCGAACTGTACATGCATTCCAGATGGTGAGTTTGCGAGATAAACAATACTCCATGTTAGAGTTAAAATTTAACATTTCATTCTCTTTCCAGTTACTGAAGCTTTTGGTACCACCCTACCCACCTTTGAGGCTAGCAGTGGCTATTGTGATAGTAATTGCAAAAATTTCATTATTTTCATAATCATTTTTGCCGTTTGCGTTTTTATGCACTCCACATCGGAGGTGGGCAGCATGTTGTTGGTCATGCGTTGCACCCATCCAAAGGGTAGGCAAAATGATATACATTTTTTTATTGTTTTGAAAATGATTTGATTTTATTTTTTCATACATTTTCAGATAAAGCCATGGCCATGGGTGTCATACAATCGGCCATTGGTCTATTTGGCAATGTTCCTTGTCCAATTATATACGGAGCTGTGGTGGATTCAGCATGTCTCGTATGGAAATCAGTTTGTGGCAAACATGGAGCATGCTCATTATATGATGCCGATACATTTAGGCATTACTTTTTAGGTGAGTATTAGGGGTGAATATCCCACAATTAGGCTTTAAAAATTCAAATTAATTAGTCAGCCTATCCTTTGAAAAATAGGTGTTAAAATCCACTTTAGTTGGCCAAACAGTAGTTGAGGTGATAAGATTTAAAAAATCCAACTTAAATGGCCAATGGTTAAAAAAAAATTACTTTAAAAATCCACGTTAAGTGGCCAGATAGTAGTTAAAAAAGAAACCTTAAAAATCCAAATAAAATGGCAGGGCAATCCTTGAAAAAATACGCTTTAAAAATTTGGGATAAATGGCCAGACATTCTTTAAAAAAATAGGAATTAAAAATCTAGGTTAAATGGACATGCAATAGCTGAAAAATTAGATTTAAAAAATCAATTTTAAATTACCAGTCAGTGGTCGAAAAAAATTAGTTTAAAACTCCTCGTTAAATGGTCAGAGAGAAGATGAAAAAATAAGAATTAAAAATCCTTTTATATGGCAGTTGAAAAATAAAAATAAAAAAATTCAAGTTAAATAGCAAAACAGTCCTTCAAAGGCTGTTCTTTGAAGAATAAGTCTTGAAATCCACGTTAGTTAGCTAAACATTAGTTTAAATTATAAGATTTAAAAATCCAATTTAAATGGCCAGATGGTAGTTGAAAAACAATACCTAATATCCACGTCTAATGGTCAGATGTTTGTTGAAAAAACAACTTTTAAAAATCCAAATTAAATGTCCAGAAAATAACTGAAAAAAATTACCTTTGAAATTCCATTATAAATGGCCAGTCAGTAGTTGAAAAAATTTACTTTAAAAGATCTTTGTTAAATTGGCCAGACAGTAGTTGAAAAAATAACATTTAAAAATCCTGTTTAAATGGGAAGACAGTCCTTGAATAAATGGCTTTTAAAATCCATTTCATGCATTACAGATGGTGAGCTTGGGAAATATTTAAAATCCCACGTTTACTGGCCAGACAGTAGTCAAATAAATTAAAATTCCACATTTAATGGCCAGAGAGTAGTTAAAAAAATAATTTCAAACAAACACGGTTAAATGGCCAGACAGACCTTGAAAAAATTATTTTTAAATAAGCGTTTATTGGCCAGAGAGTCCCTGAAAAAATAGACTTTAAAAACTGTCCTAAATAACATTGTGCGACAAAATTCAATTTTTTAAAAATTACGGGGAAAGGCCAGCGAATTATTAAAGACTAGCTTAAAATGGAAAACGCGTGTATTTGGCGTTTTGAAATTTTACATTGCAAAAAAAAACCAAAATAGAGGGGGAAAGTTCCTCCCTCTTTTCTAGAATTTTCGTATTTAGATAAAAAAAAGTGCCATAATTTTTTACATTTTTTTAAAAATATTTATTGAATGAAAGCAAAAAATGTCGGAAATAGCATCAAATTTTAGAATAACTTTAGATTTGTTCGAATTGGTCACCTTTGGCACGAATTTGATGGCCTTCAAACAGCCAATGAAACCGTCACACACTGCCCGAATATTGCTCTGTGGTATTTCGACCCATTCCCGGCGAAGTGCTTGCTTGAGATGATCGACACTTTGGTATTTTTTAGTGACAACCTTGCTTTCCAAAATAATCCAGACACAATAGTCCAAGGGATTAGTATCCGGAGATTTTGGTGGCCATTGTGCGCTGGAAATGAAGCGTGGAACTTCATTTTGTAACCATATTCTTGGGTGCGCGTGTAGAGTGCGATGGTGCTGAGTCCTGTTGGAATGTCCAAGGTCTGTGGCCAAAATATTTGCATGCCCAAGGCTTTAATACACCCTCCAGAATATTTTCGCGATAATATTCGGCTTTTATTCTGATGCCACGGTCGATTAATACGATCGGAGAGCGACCATCGGCTGTTATGGCGGCCCACACCATCACCATGGCCGGCCTAGACAAACCTACCCTGGTTTTTGACGCAATTACGTTCAGAATGGTGTAGTCGTCTCAATTCGTATTCAGCATGAATTGATGAAGATGTGCGTGACGCCTGTCTGGCGTGTTATACAGGCCCGCACAATACGCTACACCTCTTTAATTTCACAACCAAACCTACCCAACTCACTCCAGAAGATCTCTGGCTACAGGCCATCAAAGTAGTCGAATTTCTAAACCTGGAGCTGGAACCTGATTAGCAGAAGGCAAACACTTGCAAGTACTACTGCTACAACAACAACAACCATGGTCGGCGCTTGAGTTCTGTTGGCCAACCGAAGGTGCACATTTTCGTCTGACCTCTTTGGCAAGTTAACACGATCCACGATCATTTTGTTTGTTTACAAACTGCTGGACAATGAATGTTTTCTCATCGGAGACGGAGAAAACCAAATCGGCAGTTTACCACTTTCGTTCGGCCAAGCGAAGCAACTCTTTAGCTCTTTTGGGTCTGTTTTCTTTCCGTTGCGGTGTAAGTTCTTGCACTTTTTGGAATTTCAATGGCTTTAACCCGAGCTCATTTTTTATATTTGCCGAATGGAATATTGCGATATGTTCAGCTCACGAGCCTTTTTTCGGCCACTGCGACAAGTTTTCGATCAAGTCGCTTCTTTACTTTTCGAACAATTTCTGCTGTTTTCTTCCGTTCACTTCCTTAACGTCGGCCTACGCTACCAGTATCACGGTAACGAGCGATGATACGAGACACAAATATTTATTCACATTTAAATGCTGAAGTGCTCCGACAATAGCCACTTGTGGTTTTCCAGCCAAATATAAAGAAATCACACTATCACGCTTGAATTCCATCATCAATAACTTTTTTCTGGAAACTTCTCACTGAAATACTTTTGTACGCTTGTAAACAATATAATGAGCTGTCACTGGAATATTTTTAACAGCTGTAGGACGAGTGGCTTAGAAATGATAGCAGTCTGAAGTTGGTTGAAGTTTTTCCATCTCACCCTGTAAAGTACGGCTGCTTTCAAACTTCAGATTTGTTAGCATTTATTCTCCAAATTGTCCCTGAAAATCTACTTTAAGAATTTCTTCAAAGTTCCTTGAAGAATCCACCATTAATTTAATAATTTGGTTTCCCCCTTCCTCTCCTTCCAGGTATTACGGCTGGTATTATGTTTTTGGCCTTTATTATGGATTTAGTTGTGTGGAGTAAGGCCCATCGCATTGACATCGCACCCGAAGAGAACAAAAAAGAAGAGGATGATAATAAATCAACAGAGACTGAATATAAAAAGGCAACGGTTTCACCCGATACCAGAGTATAAATAAAATTGTAACAAAAAAAAAATACTACAAAACAAACAGAAAACGCACATTGTTATGTTACACCCCCATACACACTCTCTCACACATACACATCCACAGCGATTTTACAAAAAAAACAAACAAAACTATATATGTAATTTGTTTTCAATTTTTTATATGATTTTTATTTTTTTTAATTACTCTTTAGTCGGGGATTCTAATCAATTTTTTTTTTTGTAAATTTACACATATATTGATATATGTGTTAAGGTATTAATTATACTGTTTTGAATCCTGTGTGTAACCCTTTTGTATGCTTATATGTATCTAAAAGGGTATAACAATATGTTTCCATAACATTTGTTTAATCTTATACAGATATATATATTTTTTAAATTTAGTTTTTCTTTTTATTTTTGTAATTTTTTGACTCATAATTTGTATAAAATTTTATTATGCTATTAGTTTTTATACACATATTATTATTATATTTTTTTCAATATTTTGACATCATTTTAAACAATGCCTAAAATTTGTAAAAGACCTGTGGCGAAGATGGAATGAGTCAATGTAGTCGTTGTGACAAGACTCCGAGATCTAGAATTATTTTATGGAATTTCTTTTGTTGGACATCGAGAAACCCTTAGCATGGCCTATATAAGTTCGGCCAGGAAGCCCATCTGACAATTAAGTTAACTGACCAAATATATAATTGTCATTTCAATTTCAAATAGAGTCAAATCAAATTGTTGTCAAAAGTTGTTTTCTTGACCGACCATGGCCTACATAAGGTCGGCCGATAAGCCCACCTGACAAACAAGTTTGCCACCAAAAGCCATATTTTGATTTGAAATTCAAATAAACTCAAATCACAAGGGAACAAAAACTACTAAGTTTATTGTCAAATTGTTGTCAAAAGTAGTCTTCTCTTCGCCGACCTTATGTAGGCCTTGACTCGGAGGCTTCCAAAAATTTTAGCATTTTTTTGGCATAGCTCTGAGGCCTGATATTTTTTTTTTTTTTTTTTTTTGAAAAACAAATCTTTTAATTTTCGAAAAATCCTTTTATAGAAATATGTATTTCTTGATCTTAAAGTCCATAAAATCTTTGTGATTTTTTCTTTGTCCTTCTGGGTTGATACATTTTATAAACCTCCGAGGCATATACAATTTTTTAAGGCAAAATGACATTGAATATTATTATTTGGCTTTCCGAGTTCACCTTGGCCTATAAATCATTGAGACCTACAACGATTTTGAGCCATTTTATGAATAATTTTAGAAAAGCTCAAATGAAATCTGTCACCTAAAAAAATTCCACCACAAAATTGTATAGAACATTTTTCGTTGAGCCAAGATTTTGAAAACGTTTCAAAGAAAATTGTTCGTTACCTTGAATCTAAAAATTATTTCGTTTACCTTTGTTGATAGCAAACTTTAAAGGAAACGTTTTATCAACCTCAGAGGCCCATAAATATTTTTATAAAAAAATCCCTGGTCTAAAAAATGTTAAAAAAAATTGTTACTTTGTCCTCTGATGCCCACAAATTGGTATAGAAAATTTTCCTTGGCCCAATATGTTTTCTCAGGCTCCGAGAACTTTATATTCTGATGATCCAAAAAAATATATATAAAAAATCGTAAGTCTGTGAGGACAACAAATGGGTATAGAAAAAAAGGACCAAGGCCTATGAAAAATGTTGCGCAAACGTCCGAGACCCACAAATTTATATTAAAAAATAAATAAATAAATCCGCAGCAAGATGGGACCTGGCAACTGCTTGAAGCGGAGACCTTTGTGTTAATCCTATGGAGAAATGAAAAAAAATGTTGAAAATAGGAGAGATATAGAAGCGAGAAGTATAGACATATTGAGGTGAAATTATAAGGAAACACGACGACAAGATTCGAGTGAGGCGCCCTTTACATACATCCATTTATGATATGTCTCAAAAAATGCCACGCGAAGACTTCAAGCTGCTTGTGTAACCACACCTTTAGTTGTTGTTGTTGGGTGGCCTGCCTAGACTGAAAATGTCTTTTGCAAACATGTTAATAATGATGGGATATATGTCTGAGAATAACGTTAAAGTTTATCTCGTATCTCCGACCTGCCAAATAGCCTATGTCTTTTGGTGAATATCATGGGACATTTGCAAAGTAGATGTTCCATCGTCTTTAGATGTTCCTTTTGAAGATAGATTACACAGTTGTCCTTTCTTAGGGTCTGATATCTGATACTTCAGTGACCAGGCCTTCTCAAAGTATTCTATAAACATGACGATTTTTTGATCACACCTATTAAGAGATAGAAGGGAGGGGGCATGTTCTTCTCCTCGACACTAGCAGGTCAAATGGCACACTCCTTCCTGCTCTTGAGAGCCTAGGTTGTCAACTACGACCCGGCTCCTTTGCATTACCGTTAATTGGAACAGAACTCCCCATAAGCCTTTATACAAATTTTCCTGTGGCCTCGGACGACCGCAAAATGTTATAGAAAATATGCAAGACATAGCAAATTTTATTGAAAATTTTATAACACATTTTTCTTAGGCCTCCATGGCGACAAACATTTTTTCTACTCCTGCCAGACCTACAAAATTTCAAACAAGAATTTTATAGACTTTTTTTCTGACTCCAAGGACCACAGAAATGTTATAGAAATCTATTTTTTGGACTCCGAGCCCAACAAAATTTTATTAAAAATGTCATTCTTCATCAAGTTTTGTAGATGTTTTTATCAAATCAAAAAAAATATCACGACAATTTGATAATTTTCCAATAGCTTCTATTTCCATGCAGTTTTTTTAACAATTTAGGCAATTGTTTTATAAAAGAAAAAACTTTTATTCCCTTTTTTATTATTTTATTTCTGTTTTTTTTTTTTAAATATCCTTTAGTCTTAAAATAGTCGGACGTACATATGAACCTATGTGCAATCTAATTTATCTCCATAGAATAATGATAATAATAATATTAACAATAATGATACGTCATAATTTTATGTTTATTTGTTATAACCATTTGTTTTTAAGAAAAAAAAAATACTTTTTTTTAATTCCTTTTTTTATAACCCTAAGTTGAAGTTAATGTTAAATGTATTTTTTATATATACTACCATAAGGAAAAAAGTAAAAAAACGAAAAACAAAAACAAATCAATATCCTACTCTTATGTTTTAATTCAAAAATAAGCAAAAAAAGAATGGGTAAAAAAATAGAAGAAAAACTTGAAAAATCTCAGTTAAATAAATAACAAATTAAATAATTAATGTCTTTGAAAACAAATATCGAATGATTGATTGATGACTGATTTAAAAAACAGAAAAGTAAATTGAATGTTGTGCCAGACAGGAAAACGCAACGAAATCCATATTATGGAAGCAAAAATGAAATATTGAAAGATATACCGAAAAGGGACCCAGAATGGATTCATTCAGATCTATGTTAAAAATAAAATTAAAAAATTAAAATTAAAAAATAAATAGAAATCCATATTAAATGTATGAAGCAAAAAGAAATATTGAAAGATATACCGAGAAGGCATCCAGAATGGATTCATTCAAATATATGTTAAAAAAAAACATTAAAAATTAAATCGAAATATATGTATGTCATTACTAGAAAATAACAAAACCCTTGTTATAGAAATCATAAATGCTCTGTTCCAGAATATGCAAGATTTGACTATTTTTGCCAGTTTTCTCGTTATTATTTTTAAAGGAAAAAAGTAGTAAAAAGTTTAATATTCTTGCATTTCTGAAACAAAGCCAACACTAATAACGTTATATACATATACAAGTTATTATTACATTTACACATTTAAATTAGAAATTGCAACCTATCTGTGGTAGTTATTATTTAGTTAAAATTAACAACACATCTTTTTTTGTAATTATTAAATTATTTTTTAATTCGTTTTCTTCTATAAATAATAGTAATGCATTAATAAAACTACAAAAGCAAAACAAAAAAAAACGAAAATCAAATTCCATTACAAAGAAATTTTGTTAAAAAAGATTTAAAAAATAATCGAAACAGGCAACCAATGCATTTCTTCTCTATCATAATTTTTTTTAATATAAAATTCAATACAAATTTGAGCATTCTAAACATAAAAGTGGAATGCTTATCGAAATGGCATTTAAAAAAAATAATTTATAGTTTAAAACGTTGAATATTCAAAAGTACTACTAAGTGTTTAATGTGTTAATTGAGAAAAAAAAACGAAAAACAAAACACGCCAATTACCTCTGCAAACAAACATTACATAATTAAAACAAACACCCAATCGGAAAACAAACAAATGTATCAAAATGAAATAAATGTGCATTTATGTATGAATATTCAAAATAGTGTGTTTTTCTATTTCTGGTAATTTGATAGTTAAAGGGTATCAGTCGGTTTTGCCGACACATGCATGCCCTAAGCCAATGTTAGATCACATAAATATATTTTGCCTTCTGTTATGATTATTCAAATTGTTGACCCTCCATGGAGTAGGTTCCGAAGAAATAGGATAATATTGTAAATATAAATATTGCGAAGTGCCAGGTTTGGACTATAACTTCACTTTATTTGAGATATGTGAAAAATTATTTAGAAAATGTTAAAATATGCCTGAGCCACTAGATATATAGTCGACCGAAGTATTCCATTTTCATACTTTGTCTAATACAGATTACACACATATTGGTATGGGCAAAATTACAAGAAAATCGAACATTTATATCAAATTTTATGAGAAATCATAAATTCCATATTCATCTCAGGTTTTTTGGTTTGGAGAGAAATATTTAGATATAGCAAGTTGTAAAGAATCGCTGTTTTTTTTCGCAAGTTATGACAGATAAAAATATTGAAAATTTTTACCCTTTGTGGGTAAGGTACCAGAAGAAGGTATTCAGTAGATCTTGTGTTAGCAAAAGTTTGAAGAGAGTTGGCTGCTTATTTCACTTTCTTTGAGCGTTTTGTTTTTCAAAATCTTGAACCCTATGAGGGGGAGGTACCGGAAGAAAGGGTCTGATCTCTACTATCTTTATAACAGATCTTGTGCTGATGGAAATATTGAGATGTAGCAAGTCTGAATGGAATCGGATGTTAATTTCGCGTTCTATGAGCTTCATGGATATTCAAAGTTTTAAACTTTTGTGGGAGAAGCACCAGAAGGAGTAGACCCATATATCCCAGCTTCACAGCAGATCTTGTGTTAGTAGAAATAATGGAAATACTTATTTCGAATTTTATGGTAGTTTTTGTTATTCAAAACTTTGACCCTTTGTGGGGGAGGTACAAGAAGAAATGGTCCGATCTCCACCATCTTGATAACAGATCTAGTGTTGATGGAAATATTGAAATGTGCCAAGTCGGATGTTAATTTCGCTTCCTATGAGCTTCAAGGATATTCAAAATGTTGGTCCATTTCTGAGGGAGTTTCCATAAGAAGTGGACCGATATGTTCCATCTTCACATCAGACCTTGGGTTAGTAAAAATAACAGGATGTGTGAAATATGAAGAAAACCGAATACATATTTCCGATTTTATATTCGTTTTGGTTATTCAAAACTTTGACTCTTTGTAGGGGAGGTACCCGAAGGAATGGTCCGATCTCTACCATCTTAGTAAGAGATCTTGTGTTCATGGAAATATTGAGAAGCGCCATGTCTGAATTAAGGTGGATGTTAATTTTCCGTTTTGTGAGCTTCATGAATATTTAAAATTTTGGCACTTTCTGAGAGAGATACCAGAAGAAGTGGACCGATATATTCCATCTTCACATCAGACCTTGGGTTAGTAAAAATAACAGGATGTGTGAAATATGAAGAGAACCGGATACATATTTCCGATTTTATATTCGTTTTGATTATTCAAAACTTTGACCCTTTGTGAGGAGAGGTACCCGAAGGAATGGTCCGATCTCTACCATCTTAATAAGAGATCTTGTGCTCATGGAAATATTGAGAAGCGTCAAGTCGGAATGGAAACGGATGTTAATTTCCCGTTTAATAAGCTTCAAGGATATTCAAAATGTTGGCCCATTTCTGAGGGAGGTTCTAGAAGAAGTGGACCGATATGTTCCATCTTCACAGCAGATCTTGTGTTAGTAGAAATAACAGGTTGTGTGAAATATGAAGAGAAGCGGATACATATTTCCGATTTTATGTTCGTTTTGGTTATTCAAAACTTTGACCCTTTGTGGGGGAGGTATCCAAAGGAATGGTCCGATCTCCACCATGTTGATAACAGATCTTGTGTTGATGGAAATATTGAGAAGCTCCAAGTCTGAATGGAAACGGATGTTAATTTCCCGATTTATGAGCTTCATGAATATTCAAAATTTTGGCCCTTTCTGAGAGAGATACCAGAAGAAGTGGACCGATATATTCCATCTTCACACCATACCTTGGGTTAATGAAAATATTGTGATGTGTGTAATTTGAAGACAATCGGACTCTTACATCACATTTTATAAGAGTTATAATTATTCAACATTTTGGCCCTTTGTGGGGGATGTACTTGATGAAGTGGACCGATATTGTCCTTTTTCGCACCTGGCGTGGCATTGATGCAAATATTAGGATTTGCAAAGTTGTAGCAAAATCTTACAGTAAAATCTTTGTTTGAAAATGTCGACCTTTTTGTGGGTTAGGTAACAGAAGGAGTGGAAAGCTATTACCCATTTCCAAACTCGATCTAAGTTTGACCATAATATTACGATGTACCAAGTTTGGACCAAAACGAATACTTCCTTCGAGAGTTGTCGTGCCCACCAGCCAAACAGACAGACGGACGAACATCTCTAGATCGACTCCAAATGTCTGGAAAAGGATTTGGTTCAAAGAGACCCAGGGTCTAAAACCGTTATTTCGATGAGGCACGTTTTGGCCGTATCAAATGATATATACCCTCTGTAGCCATATGGCTTTATACCCTCAGCCAATTGGCCTTATGTTGGAGGTCTTCAACATTCTCTAGAAAAATTAATTATTTTTTTTTATTTTTATTATTGTTGACATGTTTTGAATGCACTTTATTAATATTTTTGTTTTATTTAAATCGGTTTGGTGTGTGTGTTAGAAAATAAAAATAAAACAAAATTAATACAACAATGGCAGTAATTCTATATTACAATAACATGAAATTAAATTACACTGGTTTATGGAGAATTTTGTTTTTTCGTTTTTCTATTTTTTCTTATTTATTTATCACTTTTGTTTTGTGTAACACGAAACAATGCATGTTATGTAAATTTAAATTTAAAAAAAGATGGGCTTGTACACAATTTGTTATTTTCTATTCCTTTGTATTGATTTGTTTTCAATGGGGATGTACCAAACTAAAATCGGTATAACAAACTAATAAGATAAATATATTTATTTAGTTAAACATTAACAAAGAAACAGATTCATTTATCTTTCGGTTGAAGAAAAACTGCTATTCAAAACAAATTCGAAATCCATGGGGCAACTCAGTGCGCCCATTTCTAGGGATTTTCTCAAATGTTTCGGAAGTAAGAATAAAGTCTACCAGTCACAATTTCAGACTCAACGTTATAAGAAAATGAATCGACATGTACTAGCAATCCGGTGACCATAACTTAAAAGTTCTATCAAAGGAAGTTGTAACAATGAAATTCGAATTCGATGATATATCCAAGGACACAACTTTGCCATCGTGACCCTGCAATGTTTTCAGCGGTTGCCATGTTTTGTTCGACCATATTTTGGTGGTGCAATCGTAGGAGCATGTGGCCAGAAAGCTACCACCATCTCGTTGATATTTGACATCAGAAATAAGATTGACATGGGCAGGAATGGTGTAGACGGGTTGACGTCGTCTTAGATCCCAAATTTTACATGTGTTATCTTGGGAGCCGGTGGCAATGTGAAAACCATTTGGTGAGAAATCCACACCAAAAATGGAACCCAAGTGGCCCTCCAAGAACATAATACAGCGACCTGAAAAAAAACAACAATATTTAATTCAAAAATCATCATAAAATTAATATAATTTCCCCCACTAACCTGTTCGCAAATCCCACACTCTTCCAAAGGCGTCCAGGCCACCGGTAACAATTACACTGCCCTCATGTTGGAAACTAAGGCAATGCACCGCCTTGGCATGACCTTCTTGATGTAAGACCTCGGTTTTTTGTTCAAGATCCCACAGGCGCCACGAGGAGTCATAACACGCTGTGGCCAGAAATCTTCCGGATGGATGAAAACCCAATTTGGACACCCTATGTGGCATGTGACCTGTTATATCGGCTATGGATTCCTCCGAATTGAATCCCCAAAGTTTAACGGAACCATCATGACCTCCCGAAGCCATGGCCACAACATTTTCTTCATCTCGTTTGACACCCGGGCGAAATGCCACTCCACCCACATAACTGGTATGACCTCTTAGTGTCTGCTCCAGCTTACAGTCAGGCACCGACCATACCTTACACAAACCTGACCATGATGATGTAACCAACAGCGTGGAATCATCATTAAAGGCACTACCACTCAGTGGTCTGGTATCACCCACTTGACTGCAATGTGGCCCCAAAGACTGTAAACGTTTTTGTAACTCAACCATCCGACCCGCCCTTGTGGCACTTGGCACCTGAAGCGCCTCGCGTGCCTTTTCCAAACGTTCCTTGGCCCGCGGCAATGAATAGTGGGCAATCCAAAGCCTAGCAACCCTTAACGTTTCCGGTCCCTCATGATACCATGTGGTTTCTTGTTCCTTTTGTAACTGCTTTCGTTCTTCTTCTTCATTCTGCTTTTGTTTAATGGCATTTTCACCCAAACTAGCCAATAACTCCCTTAGGCGGCGTCTACGTTCCGCTGGACCTTCTCCAAAATAACATATCGGTTCATTTAATTGTCGCAAGTTCCGTTTAATTTCTGCATCATCCGTTGACACATTTATTTGGCGAGCACGTTTCTTGCGCTCAAACTCCTCCAGCAACGCAACTTTGTCTTTAGAAATTTCCGTCTCCAAATCGAAATAATCATCCGTAATCTTATTGGCTAGGGCGGCAGCTGTTGGTGGTGGCGCTGATTGGACTGCAGCTCCCTGGTTGCTTTTTCTTTGATCATCAACATAATCTTCATCGGAATCGATGTCTTCCAATTGAGCAGCAGCACCCGCCGCTATTCCCGCTCCACTCGCTGCTGCAGCGGCGCCAGTAGATGATGCCAAACGCTTTCGCTCAACTTCCTCGAGGGAGCCATAATACAGTGTTCGTTGCCGTTTAATGTATTGTATATCTTCATCGTCGGACATATTATTTTATGTTCAAACGAAGAATTAATAAAAATAATTTATACAGAATTTATTTTTGAACCAAACTATTTGCCAAATAATTGAGAAAAATAAACGACACAAACGATTAAACGTACACAAAATTGCCGCGGCCGGCGTGCTGATTGGCCGTACGTTTTTTAAACAACACTGAAGTTGTTTACATCGAACTGAGCACACAGTGACGACGTTTGACGCCGACGTTAAGCGAGAGCAAAGCAGAAACAGCGTGTTTATATTGTCGAGAATAAATCGCCAAATGAATGTAAAAAAAAGAAAATGATAACTAAAATAAAAAAACAATAACAAAAGAAAATATAGAAAAAATATATACATAATTTATACAAAAAATACAATTGGCGCGATTAGGGTATCTAAAAATCTGGAGTATCTGCAAGGGTAAGTAAAGCATTAAAGTACGTTTATAATAACTAAATCTAGTTGATCTCAACTATCAGTTCGTCAAATTAAATCAAGTATCAAATCCAGTGGATTTCATTTGATATACAGGGTGAGATAAAAAACTGCAAAAAATTAAATTTTATTCTATTTATTGAAAGAAAGCAAAAAATGCCGAAAATAGCATCAAGATTCAGAATAACTTTTGATTTGTTCAAATTGGTCACCTTTGGCACGAATTATGGCCTTTAAACGGCCAATGAAACCGTCACACGCTGCCCGAATGTTGGCTTGCGGTATTTTGGCCCATTCCTGGCGCAGCGCTTGCTTGAGGTGATCGACACTTTGGTATTTTTTAGTGCCAACCTTGCTTTCCAAAATATACTACAGACACAATAGTCCAACGGATTGGTATCCGTAGATTTTTCTGTCCATTGTGGGCTGGAAATGAAGCAAGGGACCTTAGTTTGTAACCATTCTTGGGTGGCGCTTGCTGAGTGCGATGTTGCTGAGTCCTGTTAAAATGTCCAAAGTCTGCGGCCAAAATTTTGCGTGCCGAAGGCTTTAATACGCCCTCCAGAGTATTTTTTTGATGGCCGGCGCTTGAGTTCTGGTGGCCAACCGAAGGTGCACATTTTCAGCTGAGCTCTTTACAAGTAAACACGATCATTTTGTTTGTTTACAAACTACTGGACAACGAATGCTTTCTCATCGGAGAAAACCAAATTCGCAGTTCACCGCTTTCGGCCAAGCGAAGCAATTCTTTAGCTCTCTTGAGTCTATTTTCTTTCTGTTGCGGTGTAAGTTCTTGCACTTTTTGGAATTTCAATGGCTTTATCCCGAGCTCATTTTTGAATATTTTCGGAATGAAATATTGCGATATTAGCAGGTCATGAGCCATTTTCGGCCACTGCGAAGCGGGTTTCGATCAAGTCGCTTCTTTACTTTTCGAACCAATCCTGCTGAATCCTGCTGTCGCTACTGGCTACGCTACCAGTATAACGGTAACGAGCGATGGTGGAGTGCTCTAACGGTAGCCACTTGGCTAAGGTAGAGCTACCAGCTGATTACAATTCTTTTTTCTAAAGGTGAAAACACATAAAAGTCTTTTTTGACTGGCTGGGCACATTAGTTGAACAGGAATTTGGAAAAACAGTGAGTGAAGTAATGCTAAGTTTACATGGCACGTGATTCGATCTGTTTTCGTTGCTCGACCATTTACTTTATTCCCCACACAAAAGATCAGAACCAAGCATTTATCGAAAAAATAAATTATGACATTTAAAAATCAAAAATAGAAAAATTTTATGAAATCTTAGAAAATTTTGAGAAGACTGAAAATTATGAATGAAAACTTGAATGTTGAATGGCGTATGTAAATTCAAACAAAAGTAAATTTGTTTTTTTTTTCTCTCATCCGAGGTAGCTTTTTGTCCACAAGTTGGAATTTCGACAGAAAACTGGAAACAAAAGGGGAAATGTTTTCAAATGTTTTTTTTTATCGGCAAAAATTTATTAACAAGATACTATTCAACCGAACTAAAAACAGAAAAATATATGTAAAATGTCAACATTTATACAGAAAGTTCATAACATGAATGACCCAAATGATACGACCTAAAAGCCCAATAACACAAAGTCTTTAATCATTTATGAATGAAAATCGTCAAATGAAAGATAAAATAAATCTTTGGAGGAAAAACAATAATTTTTTTTATTATCAATGCTAATTTCATGTACTTTTGTACAACTTCCTATTAAAATCAATAAACAAAAATTTTGAAAAAAGGAATTATGTTACTATAAATTAAGAATCGTGCCATATGAACGGGTTAATTCGTGTACCTAATTTTGAGAGCGAACAAAGTGATTGAAATTGCAATGAGAACATAGTATAAGTCGAACAATCGACTACTAATAGTCGAGTACTCGGTTTTCACCCAAGTCCATAGACGAGTTCAAGTTTCAGAGCACTAAAAGTCGATTATTCGATTAATCAAAAGTCGACTTACATATCCCTACATTTATTTAGTAAGGAAAAATTATTGAAGAAAAAAACTGAAGTTACAACGTGCAATTTATTTAAACAATTGCGAATATAGAGGAAAAAAAGATACATCAGCACGTTCTACGCCTGTCAAATACAAATCAAAAGAAATCTGCTTTAATTTCACACAAAAAGAGAAACGCCAAGAAAATTTAGAACAATTGGAAAGGAAAAGAAATTGCGTTGAAAATAATTCAGGACGGCGACGACAGCAGGCAGTAACAAAACAACGACGACAAAATTCTTGAATGCGATCGCAAGAAGTCGTGGCAGCATCCCGAGGCGAAGAAGCAAAGCAAAGGAATCATCAAAGGAAATTGCAATTTGAACAACAATTTTGAAATACTGAAGAAAACATAGCAAAAACAACAAACGAGGGCATAAGACTGACTAGTAATATTACCGAGCGATTATTGTCTCAAAGAAATTGAAATTTTTCCACTCAAGCTAAGGTAGCGTAGCCATCAAGAGAGCAGGACATGGAAGACGATTGGACAGGCAAAGCGGTCTCCATTGAATGCGATGCAAAGTTAGGCGTATTTCAGGGTATCATTTCACAGTGTACGCCTACCGAGATCACAATAGTACGGGCATTTCGCAATGGTGTGCCACTGCGCAAACAAGACGCGGAAGTAACTCTACGTTCCACGGACATTACCAAAATAAGTTTATTGCCATCTTACAATAATCAGAGCACTGTAACACCGACCGTAATTAATAAGCCCACCCCGGTTAAACAGCCCAACTTTGCCAATGTAGCCGTCGTCAATGGTGGAGGAGCAGCAGCAGCAACAGCGGCTGTTCCAAAACAAGATGTCAACTCAACACTCAGTAACAAAATGAAGCAAAGCATGAGCCTAAAACAGGAAGGAAATATGTAAGTAAAACATTGGTTTCGAAGTTTGGAATCAGTCAATAATTATTTCTATTTCTTTTGCAGACAATCACCCTCATCGTCAAGGGCACCCAGTGCATCAATGTACAATGGCAAGAAATCAAATTCACCACAGCAGCAGCAACATTCAAGTAGTGTGGCCCTCTTTTTTGGCAATCTTATACCGCCTAAAGTTGAGGTGCGAATGGGTGCCGCCAGTTGCTCGGCCTCCGTCTGCTCAACATCGAATAGCTGCAATGCCGAAAGTTACGGCAGCAATGGCGGTGGGGTTGGTATTGAAAACGGTGCTTTAAATTGTAGTAAACCCATTGACATTGTTCCAAGTGGCGGTTCCTATTACGCCAGCCAGAAAGAGAATGGCGGAGGTGGCGCAGCCTCATACTCGAGTGGTAACGGCGGCGTTGGTCCCACACACAATGGCAGATCTCAACGTAACTCATCCATAAACGGCAATGGTAGCTGCAACAACACAAACGGCGGCAGCAATGGTAATGGCACACGCAACAAGCAGCGCAATAAGCAGGTACGACGTGAGAACAGCATCAAACACAGTCAAACGTTTAGCGCCTCCATTGATGATCCTTTGCTGCATGAAGATTTCGATTTTGAGGGCAACCTGGCTTTGTTCGATAAACAAGCCATATGGGACTCCCTGGAGGCTGGTAAAAAACCAGATCTAGTACAACATGCTGTTTCGGCATCAAATCAGAAAAAATATCGACATGATGAGAATATTTTGGTTAGTGAACCGGCCCAGATGCGGCAAATCGAATCGTTATTTGTGGGTGGCTCGGAAGATTTTGTCACCGACGAGGGTCTAATAATACCCACAATACCCGTATTTGTGCGCACAAAAATTGAAATGTGTGCCCAGAAGTGTGGCCTATCATTGCAGCGACAATTGGATTTGCTGGCACGCGGTGCAACAGATTTGGCCATACTGCTGTTGGGCGGTGCTCGTCGCCTGACGCCCAATAATCGTCATCAATGGCCAACGATTGCAATAATATGTGAGAAATCGGAGAATTTTAGGTGAATATAAAATATGCGACGAGTTTGGATTTTTTGGTGAAAATTTTGTTGCTTTCTTTTTTTGGAAAAAGGTCAAGTAACGTTGGTGCTGCTACTGGCCGCCAGCTGGCATCTCATGGTTTAAGGGTATTACTTTATCTGGAAGAAGATTCCAATATTGAACAAAAAAGTATAGAAATATCGCTTTTTAAAGCAACTGGAAATACGGTGGTGTATTCCGTTGAAGGTGAGTACAAAATGATAACTCTGCAATCCAAATCTCCAAGTACTTTGAAAGAAAAACAAGTAAATCTTTGAATACCCTCACCATATGGTACAAATTTGGCAATTTTCAAAAAAAAAAAAAAAATAGAATCCGTTAAAAACTCTGTTAAAATCTTAAAAATACCGAATGTAGCCGCTATATTAGGGTCTGGATCTGCATAGGCCATTTTTGCCAAAAGCCTAATACTCAAATCCGAAAATTGAAAAAAAAAAATTGTTGATAATGTCGCTAAAATCATCAAAGTACCGAATATCGGGAGGTATCGTTATATGGGGGCTATATGGAGACGTGGAACTGCACAGACAATTTTCTATCATAGGTTGTAGTATCCATTGCGAACTTCAAATACCAAATTTGAAACAATTCCGGTGAATAATGTCGCTAAAATCCGTTATATGGGGCCTATACGAAGGCGTCGACCTGCACCTACAATTTTCTGTCTCAGGCTGTAGTATCCATTACGAACTTCAAATACCAAATTTGAAACAATTTCAGTGAATAATGTAGCTAAAATCATCAAAATGCCGAATGTAGGGATGTACCGTTCTATGGGGGCTATACGAAGGCGTGGACCTCCATACGAAATTTTTAGGCATAAGCTGTAGTACCTATTACAAACTTCGAATACCAAATTTGAAACAATTTCGGTGAATAATGTCGCTAAATTCATCAAAATACCGAATATCGGGTGGTAACGTTATATGGGGGCTATACGAAGACGTGGACTTGCACAGACAATTTTCTGTCTTAGATTGTAGTACCCGTTACGAACTTCAAATACCAAATTTGAAACAATTCCGGTGAATACTGTCGCTAAAATCATCAAAATACCGAATATCGGGAGGTACCGTTATATGGAGGCTATATGAAGACGTGGACCTACATGGCCCATTTTCAATACCAAAAGTCTTGCAGACATAATACACAT
The DNA here is from genome assembly GCF_030504385.1 of Musca domestica. NCBI lineage: Eukaryota > Metazoa > Arthropoda > Insecta > Diptera > Muscidae > Musca > Musca domestica. The sequence goes on along the minus strand of NW_026712240.1, from coordinate 997,131 downwards.
TTGAGTAAAATTTTATCAACCTACTTCATTTCGTTCGGATGCTAGAGTTATTTCCACAGACGTATAGACGGACAGACGGACGAATTTTATGCTGATCAAGATTATATACTTTGTGGGGTCTAAAATGTATATTTCGAGGTGTTACAAACGGAATGACAAACTTAATATACCCTCCATACTGTGGTGGAGGGTATAAAAATAGCTTTTATTTAAAAGCCTAATTTTGTTAATTTTTCTTTGTTTGTCTCCTGTATGTCCTCTAATGATTATCTATTCAATTCTTACAGCACTCCCTACACCTGATCTTGTGATATTGTCGACAAATTCTGCTAATTTGTCGACCGACGTAAAGAAGTGGTTAAGTGAAAACCGGTGAGTCTCGATTACCCTTTAAAAATGTTGTAAACCTATTAAATCTTTCCTCCCATTACAGAGCATCTATATTGGCCATTGATCCGCCACCAAGTGGCATTAATGATGTATCCATCAAATATTCAATTATACCAATCTTACCATTAAATGGCATATCATCGAATAATTGTGGCAAATTGTATTTATGTAATCTGGGTATACCGGATAAATTTTATCGTGATGCTGGCATTAAGTACAAAAGTCCATTTGGGCATAAATTTGTGATACCAATCCACTCAAAGGACTGAAACTAATTAATATAACAATAACAGAAAAAAAAAAAACAAAACCCCCAAAACAACAGAATTTCCAAATCGACAAAACAATGAAAAACAAAGCCATCAACAAAAAAAAAAAAAAGAAAAATTCTGTGGAGATTGAAATCAACCAACCAATAAAATGCAACTCAAGCAAAATGGAATCTTCGAAAAAAAAAAACTAAACAAATTTTGGCAATTTTACAAAACACAGACAGACCAAAAGTGGAAATATATAAACTACAATTTTAAACTTTTAAAAAGATCATGGAGAGCATTACAAGAATACAACAAGGCAGGCAAGCAGAGCATTGCCACCACACTGATGATGATTACAATAGCAGTAAAACAACAAAAAAATATATCATTGCAGCCAAAACTAAATCTAATTTTAACTAAGCAAATATTTTAAATTATACATCTGTTTGTTGTCTTTTTTAAAAAAAAAAGAAAGTGAATGTACCAAAAATCAAAACAATTTGCCACTTTTTAAATGTTGATTTCAAATTAACATTCCCCTCTTAGAACAATTCCTAAACAAAAATTAAACTTAATATCAAATTTGTATTCTCTCCTACTTTTCCATGGAAATGCAATCAATCCCCCCCAAGAAAAATATTGGAAAAAAAAAGAAATTGCCACAAAAAATCTGAGTAATAAAACATCAACAACAAGATTCCAAATTATGGTTTTTCAATCATTTGTTTTATTTTTTATTTTATTTATTTTTAAATAAAAAGATTGTTTATTTCATTTTTTTTACAAATTTTAACAACACAATAATTAAAAGTTATTTTGTTTATAATATAATTATACTTATACACATTATTAGCAATAGAATCTTAGATTTAAATTACTCTAGAAAACATGCCATGTCTGTCGATCGATCATCATCATCATCGAGTCGTCCGTCATAGTGGCTTTTTTTATGGGGCACCGGAAAATACGTCTTTTGGTAAACATCCATGGTATTTAGTTGCTAAAGGCTGTAGGGACTTTCTTATAGGGACAACAAATTAATTCTGAGGGGTATCTCTAACTGTTATGTACACTTATTCGAGACCCGTGTCATAGTAAATGACATTTTTCTCGAGAAATTATTCGATACCAAATGTAGCGATTGGGTCCCAATTAGTAATTCATTTTATTTTTCATTTTACCACAATTCGTTGGAATTGTTTTCCAAAAATAAGCCATACGTTTTTGAGAGAGGGCTAAATGATTAAAGTTATATTGTTTTTCATATTCAGGTTTAATTTCGTATTTGACCCTAACGCTTCACAGGAAAACAAGTAAAAATTGAAAGAAGAAGGAGGAAAATGTAAGACTTTGCATTTGATTGTTACGAGGGAAATACAATTTAAAATTCATTAAAAAATATCACTACCTTTCATCTGAATAATTTGAATATTTTACCAAACAATTGTTATAAAGGACCATAGAACAATTTTATGTAGGGTCACATGATAAAAAAAATGTGGAACTTAAAAACATTTTTTGGATTTGGATATTTTTTTTATTTTTTTTTTTTTCTGAAAACCATCTGAATTATGTTCGGGGTTTAATTATGGAGAATAGCTTGACCTATATCTTAGATTTTTTAAAGGATATTTATGCATCACCAGGGCGGGTCACAAGATTTTAGAATTGATTTTTATGTTTACAAGAGTTTTGTTGTGAAGAGCCATCGGCCTTTTTGTTGAGTTATTTGTAGGACCAATGCGTCCCGATTTTGATATTTTGAACTCATCAATACTATGGACTTGGATTTTAAAAAATTGAACGATCGGTGTATTTTTTTTCGAAAAAATAATCGTTTATATACAGCGTAAGATGAAAAAACTGCAACCAAATTCAGACTGCTTTCATTTCTAAGCCACTCGTCCGACAGCTGTTAAATTATTCCAGTGACAGCTCATTATATGTTTACAAGCGTACAAAAGCATTTTGATGAGAATTTTCCAGAAAAAAAGTTATTCGTGATGGAATTCAAGCGTGATAATGTGATTTCTTTATATTTGGCTGAAAAACATCAAGTGGCTATCGTTAAAGCACTCTAGCATTTAAATGTGAATAAATCTTTTGTGTCTCGTACCATCGCTCGGTATCGATTACGTGATACTGGTTGAGTAGCCCGACGTCAAGGAAATGGACGGTAGAAAAGAGCAACATCGACAGAAATGGTTCGAAAAGTATAGCGACTTGATCGTCGCAGTGCCCGGAAAATGGCTCGTGAGCTGAACATATCGCAATATTCCATTCGGCAAATATTGAAAAATGAGCTTGGGGTAAAGCTATTGAAATTCCAAAAAGTGCAAGAACTTACACCGCGACAGAAAGAAAATAGACTCAAAAGAGCTAAAGAGTTGCTTCGATTGGCCGAAAGTGGTGAACTGCCGAATTTGGTAAACTTCCGATGAGAAAACATTCGTTGTCCAGCAGTTTGTAAAACAAACAAAATGATCGCGTTTACTAGCCAAAGAGGTCAGCTGAAAATGTGCACCTTCGGTTGGCCACCAGAATTCAAGCGCTGGCCGCCATAACAGCCGATGGAATCAGAATAAATGCCGAATATTATCGCGACAATATTCTGGAGGGTGTATCAAAGCCTTGGACACGTAAATATTTTGGCCGCAGACCTTGGACATTCAACAGGACTTAGCAACATCGCACCGTTGGACTATTGTATCTGGAGTATATTTGGTTTGGCAAAGTTGGCACTAGAAATACCAAAGTGTCGATCACCTCAAGCAAGCGCTTCGCCGAGAATGAACCAAAATGCCGCAGAGCAACATTCGGGCAGCGTGTGACGGTTGCATTGATCGTTTAAAGGCCATACTTCGTGCCAAAGGTGGCCAATTCGAACAAATCTAAACTTATTATAAAAGTTGATGCTATTTCCGATATTTTTTTAAATTTCACTCAATAAAATTTAAAAAAAAAAAATATAAAAATCTGAATTTTTGCAGTTTTTTTATCTCACCCTGTATATGTGAGATTTTTTTATATGATTTTACTCTAGATAGCAGACATTTCACTTGAATTACAATACAGTTTTTGGTATTGTAGATTCAAACCTAATATTCAAAAACTATTCAGATGTATGGGGGTATGTGCGTATTTGCCTTTAAAGACAAATTGTACTAATTTGTATACAAAATGAATGTTCTTCTAAATCGATTTCATATAACCATTTTTTAAATTATGTTTTCCTAGAAATCTTTATGAAGTTTTAAATGGGCTTTTTTAAATCGAATTTAAGACCATGTTTTTAAAATTCAGCTCCATATTTTCTCCTTCTCTTTGATTTTTGACACTATTGTCTCCTTTTTTACTACTTAGCATAGCACAGACATCTCAAAAATAAGCTAAGTGTACTTGAAAATTGTCCGACTTAAATACACATCTTTCCAAATTTTTCTCTACACATTCAGTTTTTAAAGTTTTTGGAATAATGTCATACAATAAAGATATAATAAAATATACTCACGTCATAATGTTCTCAGCTCAAATTTTGTTTACAAGTGAAGCAAAGGATTACGAGATAAGTAGAGAGTGAGAGAGATGGGGGAAAGAAAGGAAAATTAAATAAAAATAATATTGACTATCATTATTTCAATGACAAATGTACCGAATACGTACCCAAAGACGCTCAAAAATAACTGGATACAAAATATTTGTATTAAATTCCCTGTTCTTTCTGTAGAAATCGATGTGAAAAAAAATATAGACGACGGAGGCATAATTATATGGTTTGTCACAAAAAAGTGTTTGGAATGTCGAATTTTCTTTCGATGAGTGGGTTTATTTATATAATTTTTTCAATTTGAATCGGATTTCGTTATTCATTTGGAATTGACATTAAGTAGTCCCCTTGAAAACTTCAACAGTATTGTGGGAAAATGTAGAGAATACAGAAACTCAAGCTCGGGGATAAAAACAAAGCGGCCGTAATCCAATTCAAATCGAACTCTTTCATCCGTCTCAAGGGTATATTTTCCGTTCAATTTATATTTGTAAAAGTCTAATTTTTCCACCCCAAAATATTTTTTTTAATCTCAAATCAAGTAAGATGCTGATCCACATTGTGAGGTTTAATATTTCGAAAAATCACATGCAGCGAAGGGAGCTGTCCATTGCAAGGATCCAGCGTTTATGAAAAATCAGAAATCTCATACAAAACAAAGAGGCTCCCGGATTTGTTTAAGATTTCTTAATTAACCCATTGAAATAAATGTTTAGACTTCATAAATTTTGAAGTAGATTTTTTCCGAAAGTGGTAGCGTGCTTATCCCAACTGGGGGATGGAGAAACCCGATGTAACCCGACTCCGCCAAAGGATAAACAATTAAAAAAGCCGTAGGTTCGGCCTTACCCTCCACCATTTGGAACGATTTTGGCAATTTTCAAAAAAAAAAAAAAAATCCGTTACCAATTCTGTTAAAATCTTAAAAAGGGCCGAATGTAACCGTTATATTAGGGTCTATACGACGACGTGGACCTGCATAGGCTTTGTTTGTCAAAAGCCAATACCATATTCAAATTCGAAACTTGAAATAAACGGTGAATAAGGTAGCTAAAATCATCAAAATACGTATATATGGAGGTGCCGTTATATCGGAGCTATACGATGACCTGGACCTGCATAGACAATTTTCTGTCACAGGCTGTAGCATCCATTACGAACTTTAAATACGACATCTCAAACAATTTCGATTAGTATTGTACCTAAAATCGTCAAAATACCGAATATAGGGAGGTATTGACATATATGTGGCCTATACGAAGACCTGGACCTGAATAGACAATTTTCTATCACAGATTCTAGGTCCCATTACGAACTTTAAATACGTAATTTGAAACAATTCCGGTGATTAATGTCGCTAAAATCGTCAAAGTACCGAATATTGGGAGGTACCGTAATATGCGGGCTATATGAAGACGTGGACCTGCATACAAAAAATTTTTTCATAGCCTGTAGCACCCATTACGAACTTCAAATACGAAATTTGAAATAATTCCGGTAAATAATGTCGCTAAAATCATGAAAATACCGAATATCGGGAGGTACCGTTACATGGTGGCTATACGAAGACGTGGACAACAATTTTTGTCATAGCCTGTAGCACTCATTACGAACTTCAAATACAAAATTTGAAATAATTCCGGTAAATACTGTCGCTAAAATCATGAACTACCGAGTATTGGGAGGTACCGTTATATAGGGGCTATATGAAGACGTGGACCTGCATAGACAATTTTCTGTCACAGACTCTAGTTCCCATTACAAACTCTAAATACGAAATTTGAAATAATTCTGGTAAATAATGTCGCTAAAATCATAAAAATACCGAATATCGGGAGGAACCGTTATATAGGGGCTATACGAAGACTTGGACCTGCATAATTTTTTTTTCATAAGCTGTAGTACCCTTTTGGATCTTCCAATACAAAATTTGAAACGATTCCGGTGAATAATGTTGCTGAAATCATGAAAATACCGAAAAGCGGGAGCTACCGTTATGATGTTTCAAACGGAATGTCAAAGTTAATATACCCTTCATAGAATGGTGGAGGGTATAAAAGTCATCGCGATATTTTAGAGTTCACTCAGTCTTCGGGTAGGTAAGAGACTATCCGCTCTCAAGGAAACAATGGTTGCTAACCCATTTTTCCCAACAAAAGGGAGTTGGTATTTTCATGCAAAAATCAGTTCAATACGTTCTCACCATGAACTATTTTCGAAGTAATTTTTTTGCTGAGGTTTTCTTATAAACAACTTTGCCCAAGTGGTTGCTTCAAAAGAAATTCCATATTCCACTTTGAACAGCGATTCCATACATTTTTTGTGACAAAACTGAATGCCGCTTAGATATTTCGAAAGGATATTTTTTTTCGAGCATGCTCCTTCCTTCTTTTCAACCAAAATTGGTAACAACAACATATGTCAATTTTTAATGTGATACGTACCCAACCAGCTTCAGAGAGAATATAACTTGTGGAAATAACAATTCATGTGTTACTGCCTTTTGTTTTGTGTTATGAAAGGGCATTTTTTTGTTTTGATACATATGTTCTCTACTCACTTAAATATCTGGGGGAGTGGGGGATCATTCCAAACTAACAACGACGATCCATCGCAAAAAATTTCCACCAAACGAAGAAAATATTTAAAGGAAAAAAATACGTACCAAGAATTGAGGTGGTGGCGATGATATATTGCATACGTACATGATTGATTGATTGGGTGATTGGTGATCGTGGTGGAACTATTTTGGTGGTGTTTGGTTGTGGAGAAAAAGGACCAAAATTGACACTATTATTGAAACGCAGACACACGCACGCATCTCCTAATAAGATAAAGCTGTAAAAATGTGTATCGTAAAGAAAATGGTGAAGTATTTTTTTTTGTTTTTGTTTGTACGTAATGTTTAATAATCAACTAACAACAATATTGTATAGCATACTGTGCTCACCAAAATTTCAAGTGGAACGTGGTCGGTCATCTCCTCACAGCTGGATATTATTATTTTTTATAATACGTACCCGAAAATCTAACAGTACAACAGGGTGGGGAAGATATACATCTTTTGGTGAGAAAAGAAATATCGAAAGAACAACGTACTTGAGGTGATCGAAAAAGCCATCATTTATATGTTATTCCATGCAAATCACATACATTCTGAGTAGTATTTAAACTTTCAAAAAAATAAAATTAATGAAATAAATATTTTATTTTATTTATTTATTTTTTTTTTTTTTGATTCAATTAAAAATCTCTGAAAATCATGGAAATAACATTATAAAATGATTGCAAATTGATTTCACTCTTCTTTTATTATTTGCTCTTACCCAAGAAATAAAGCGGGATCGGTTGACTATGGTCGAATTTTTTTCTTTTTGTATTTGCTACATGACTGAGAATCGAATGGATCGGTTTGGTGGAAGTCGTTTGTTTGGGCCTCTCATGCGCTTTCATTCAAAGCCTGAAATTAATGCTATACTACTTTAAAATGTTTCTGACACTACGTACCCGTCATTAGATGCAACTCGATTCAGGCCGTCTCTACGAACGAACGAAATATATACTTCAATGGGTCTCGTTTGTTTGCTAACCACCACCCAGCAACCACTCCACCACCACCAGCACCACCTGTGTGTGGTTTGGTTAGATTGGGAGACAGCAGCGAGAAAATTTGTGATTTTATTTTTAAATCACCTCTCTAAATATCTCTCTTTTTCTTTTCTTCGTGGTTAATATCCCGCAAATAGTTAAAGAAGAAAGAAACAAATAGCATTGATTAATGTACAAACATTATATTTAAATCTAAAATTAATGTTATTCTTTTTTTGTTTTGTTTTGTATGTTGTGGGTTGTTGTTTATGTTGTATGTGTGTAAGTCTGTGTATGTATTTGTTTGAGTGAATTTTGGGATATTAAAGAAATTAATTTATATATTTAAAAATATAAGACAATATCATTGGAAAATGGAAAACAAAATTTAAGTTTACATACGTGCTGCTATTGAATTGTCGTCTAGACTTAAAATTATGATTTTCTTATGAAGTTTTCTAAGCCAAGCCATCGCCCATAGCTGTGGATGTGACATCCTCTTGCTCTCTCCACACACAGACGTTGATGATGATTGATCTTGCCCTAATGGTGGGGAGGGTTTTGTAGCTTAACGACGATACCGGTCCCTTGAAGATGACCTTCTGCGGGAATTATAACTGCGTCCACGTGATCGGGAACGAGATCTTCTTCTATCGGGACTACCACGACCACCGCCTCCAGCACCACCACCTCTACGTGATTCATTGCGATCTTTACGATCGGATCGTCCACCAGATGTGCCGGAGCTACCCCCTTCTACAGCTGCACCACCACCGCCGCTGCCGCCGCCGCCACCACCACCTCGGCGTCTCTCTCGTGATCTCGAACGGTGCACACGCGACCTTCTATCCAACTCACGACCACCCACAAAGTAACGTGATCGCGATCGTTCACTATCACGTTCATGTATCTTGCCGGTACGCTTTAATTCTGCCTTGCGTGGTCCCGCCGTCTTCTCCAATTCAGCCAGTTTTTCCCTAATGGTTAAAAAGCCCAAATGCAACTTACCGCCGAAATGATCTGCCAACCGGATATCGTTATCGTGTATTCCCAAATAGGCTGAGCACACTTCGCACACTCGCAACTTTTGCTGCTGATACGTTGAGGCGGGCATTGATGTACGATATTCATGTTCTGCTTTGATTTTCTTTGCTCGCAGCTCATCGATTTCCTTCATCAGTGACATACTTTCTTCGACCTCACCCGCCTCACCCAATGCTTCGGCTTTGGCCAGTTTCTTGCCTATCTCTTCGGCCAATGCGTGTACAGCATTTGCCTTTTCCGCCACTTCGGCGGTAAGTTCTTCCTGTGTCTCCTTGAGGCGTTGTTTGGCCGCCTCTGTACGCCTGTCACAGTCAGCAATGAAGGCCTGCAAATGTTCCATTGCCTCGATATCATAGTAATAATCTCGTGATTTTACCGCATTCTGGTAGTCAGCACGAAATGCCAAATCGTGTACCTTTGGGCACTCGCCCAAATCCATACGTGTCGATGCCAAGATGTCGTGGGGACAACAATCCAAAAGAAAACTCTTACACACACGAGGATCGGAGAATTTCAAGCCACGACCGTCGTCACCATTTCTAGTTGTGCCCATCAGTTGGTCAAGCATAGCCCTCATTTGATCCGTTGCCGACATCTTGGTTAATTACAATTTAAAGAGATTACTAGTTTTTATTTAGTATTTTTCAGCAATTACAATTCTATAAGCTGTCTATTCGTCGATTTTTTCATAAAAAAAATGGAGAAATAGGGATAGGTAGGTCGACTATTGATTAATCGAATAATCGACATTTAGTACTCAGGGCTCTGAAACTCGACTTCGGATTTTGGTGAAAAGCGAGTATTCGACAATTCATCATTGAGTGTTCGACTTATGCTATGTTCTCATTGCAATTTCAATCACGTTCATATGTCACGATTCGTAATTCATAGTAACATAATTCCGTTTTTCAAATTTTTCGTTTGTTGATTTTTGTGTGTAAGAAATTACATGACAAATAGCTATGCACATTCGAGATTCAACATTATATCATATATTTCTTTGATTTTTTCAATTTTGAAATGTCGTAATTTCATCGTAGCTCTGAGAATGATTTGTTCGCTCAGAAATGTTTGTGTGGGGAATCAAGTACATATTGATCGAATCACGTGCCATGTGAACTTAGCATTACTTTACTCACTGTATTTATTTTTAAATTCCTGTTCAACTAATGTGTCCAATACCAATGTTCTTGTTAAGGTGAGATGACTTGGTTGTGCTTCTAAAGCGAGCGCACTTCTGTCCTGTTATGTTGTAGCAGAACAGAGCGAACGCGCGTGGGAAACCAAAATAAAAGCCATCTCCAACGAAGCTAATATGGAGACCAAAAAGGAATATTTGATAAAAAATAAAGACAAGGCAAAATCCCGGGGTACTCTATTTACGAATGAGACATGAGTGGTAAGTTAGCGGCGTTGCCACAGCAAGTAAAGTGCGCAAGTAGCAACAGTGTTGCCATGATCGAAAATACAGATGCACCAACGCATGGGAATATTGATATATCAAAAAAATTAAATGTCTTTTCAAATATAAGTAGGTTTTATATGTTTTTATTATACAATGTAATTCGGAGATTATTATAATGTGGCGTTTCCACTGCACTTGATTCGCTCTCTATTCGTTGTTTGACCCTTAACTATGAAAAAACTACATTATTCTTCACACAAAATTTCCTGAGCGAACACTCATATTTGTACGTTGTTCAAATCAAATTACTCTCAGAACAACGAAAAAATATGTCCCATCCCTAACAAATGAGAGCATTTATCGAAAAAATAAATTATGACATTTAAAAATTAAAAATAGAAAAATTTAATGAAATTTTAAAAATTTTTGGGAAGACTGAAAATTATGAATGAAAACTACAATATTGAATGGCGTATGTACATTCAAACGAAAGTACATTTTGTTTTCTCTCTCATTCGAGGTACGCATTTTATCCACGAGTTGAAATTTCCACAGAAAACTGCAAACAAAAGAGGCAATATTTTCAAAAACTTTGTATCGGCAGAAAAAATGTTTGACAAGTGTCTCTCCAGCAAAATTTAAAAATAGAAAAATACAAAAATATGTTCAAATGTCAACATTTGCACAAAAAGTTGAAAACGTGAATGAAAATTACAAAATTAATGATATAATAAATCTTTGGGAGAAAAACAATCATTTCTTCTATTCATATTAGTGAGAATTTCATGTATTTTCGTATGAATTCCCATTAAAATCAACAAACAAAATTTTTGAAAAAAGGAATTATTTTACTATGAATTACGAATCGTGCCGTATGAACGGGTTAATTCGTGTACATAATTCTGAGAGCGAACAACGTTGTTCGGTTTCCAATGGAAACATGCTATAACAATTTTTCAACAATTTTTACAAATTTAAATATTTTTTCATTCAACATTTTCAATTCCAAAATTGGTTTGACAGTTTATTGTCCCAGCAGCTGTGTCGATGCGTCTACCTATATTCTTCTACCATGAGTGTTGCCAAACTTTGGTGCCAGATGTTTTAAATGGTACGACGTTACATAAAATGTCGTGGTTGGCACATTCAATGTTAATGTAGCAGTTTTTACTGAGTTTTATTAAAAGTAATGTTATAGCGCTTTTGTTTTATTGAAGATTAAGCGAGTGGGCTTAATAGATCTCGTGGGTAAACCTTGTGTGGAAATACACCCTTTGGAGGATATAAATTCTGTTCCAGTACCTGTAAAAATCTACTAGTTTTGCAATTTTTCTTAGATTTTATAAAGGGAAAATCGGTTATCTTTGTAAAAACTTTTATATTCTTGAAGTTCTGGAGCAGACCATTTGTTTATTGTTTTATTTAATTTCATTAGGAGGAATGGGTCTCCTCCCATAGTCTTTTCTGACATTTTCGTTTGTATTTTTTCGGCACAAAAACCAAAAATACATTGGAAAAAGCTTTATTGTGTTTGTCAACTAGTATATTTTACAAAATATATTTTCTTTCGCCAAAATTCCAAACGAATGAAAATATACTGTTACAAAAACAGGCTGTAAGTTTTGTTTTTTCATGTACTTTCAAACAACACTTTTCAAATGCTAATAGGAACATAGCAACACTCGACCATGTTCCCCAAGACGCACGATATTATTCAACTGTACAGAGTACGCAGATATCATAGCGCACCGCCGTCGTTTTAAATACATCTGATAAGTTGCTGGCGTCGAAAAAATCGTTCCGCTTCGTTGTCTATTTCCAACGAGAATTTATTGGATATTATTTCTTTATATTTTGTTTGTAATATTTGAAATGTATTTTTTATTTAAAATATCTTATTAGCTAGCTATTAAGTACACAAAAATTAGTGCATACAAATTGAATGATATTGCCAAGGTGAAATCGAGGCATGCAATAAAACAATGATAATACATACTATGTGCAGATAGAAGCGTTCATTGCCAGAAGAATACATACGTCGCGAAGAAACATCATACAAGAAGGAAACTATAACTAAAAAATCAAAAAGTCTATTAAAATCTTCCAAATAATAACCAGCTGTAAGTTAATGAAAGTAATGACTTAAAAATTGCTTAAATTACTATTCAAGTGGGGGGTGTGAGCGAAAGCACCCTTGATTATTATTGCCATAATAAAATTGTTTTGCGAATTGTTTATATTAGTTTCTGATTAACTGTTATCGTTAATGATTAAATGCCTGGTGATGAAGAGATGTCTGTTTGTGTGCGTGTGTCTGTGTTCTTATTTTATTGAGCCTGAAATAAAATGTGTGTTTCTTTTTTTTTGTTCTTTAAACGACGTTTGCAGAAAATCATCCAATACGATTTGCCTTTGCATTAAATGTTGCATTTTTAATTGTCACACAACAAATAACACAAATAAAGCATTGTAATGTCTGCACGTTCTGCCAATACCGTTTTGCCGCCAGCAGCAGACAGTGACAATGCTCCACGGCCTCCACCTCGGCGGCGAGCAGCTTCTGTTGCAGGTCAACAAAGACGTTTTTCATCACAATCAAGTCAAGAGTTCAGTGGCAGTGGGCATACACCAAGACGATCTTTAGCAACAGTGGTAAGTACTGAGTAAAACAAAGAATTAATTTTCGTACATGTTTTTCTACCCCTTCCCCCAATTGTTTTCTTGATAATGTATGGGAGTGTGGCATTTAATTGTTGTTGCATTTAAGAAAACATCAAAAGAAGAAGATGCATTAAGCATAAACAATCAGCAGATGTCAAGTGTAGTGTAGTTGGGCTTTTTGTTTTCCTCTTTTGTTTTTGCCCAGTGACAGTCGTGAGAGTGTGTGCGTGTGCATGTTTCGTGTGTAGCAAAAACAGCTGTTCACTATTAGTACCCCCCAAACGAAAGCAATGAAAAAATTTAACAAGGGGGCATTATTTATTTTGGGTGGAAACCACCTAAGCAAGCACCACAATGCTCCCCCATTTCTTTCTCCGCAATAACAAAATAATCAGTGAGCGACGTAGTTTCCCTCATTCATACAATTAGAGAGCGAGCAACAGCTCACATGACAGATGACATTTGTGTAGTCATTTTTGTGGTCGTTTAGTTTAGTTAAGTTCACCGAGAGAGTAATAACGTCGTTTTTTGAACAAGTGCTGCTGTTCCTATCATTGCGCGAGTGTTTGTGAGTTTTGTCGGTCGAAATTAATAAAGAAAAAAAAAAAGAAAAGAAAAATTGTTACAAAAAATGTTAATAGTTTAATGGAGCCATTGAGGATTTGTTTAATGCCAACTTAAAATGATTTCACCATATTGCCCCTCCTAAACGTAATAAGAAAAGAATTTGATTAAACGGTTTTGTGCAAGCGAGAAATAAGTGGTATTATTTTGGCATGAATGCCTGAGTGAGTGTGTGTGCGAGTGCCATTTGTCAAAAGAAGTCGTCTCTGCTCTTGAAAGATTAATACGAAATAATTAAAAAGCGAAGGCAAACGAAATGTTTTATTAAATTTAATTTAAAGAAAAAGTCCCTTAGCTAGCCATTAAAAAATTAATTAAATTGTATATGTGTTTGTGTGGCTGTCGGCCGTTCGTCAAAAAAGAAGTGTGCAAATCGTATGGGATTTTTAACAGGAAAATTAGTCATCCAACTCGTATCTAATGAGGGATTTGTAAAAGAAGTAATGCCATCATCATCATTGTTGACACTGTGCAATGACAGCCCCCCCCCCACGGTGGAATATTAATTAAATTATGAAATTAATTTGGATAATAAAATCCAAAGTCCATGCCACCCCTCGACAGAGTTAAGAACTTGGTATCACCGCATAGGTGGAAATCGGAAATCTACAAATTAGTGGTCTAGAACTGTTGCTGGGAAAAAAATTGATCGATTGATTGATTGCTGGGTGGTGGTCGGTGGGCCATAAAACAAAGTCATCCCCAAAGTGTGTGCCTGATTAGAACCTACATTTTTACATTAACAAAAATATACAAACAAAAAAGAATTGACAAAAGTCATTAGCAAAGACGACTGAAAAATAACACATTCCAATGAGAGAGGGAGACTTTAAAATAATTTGTAGTTCCCCCCCTTTGTCCTACATTGCTTGGTCGTGTTGCTGTTGTTGATCATCGACGACAACGCATTGCCGCCTCTGCAAGCAGAATTAGCCACCGCCGCCATCGTGCCATATAAACCAGTTTTGTTATTCTCCCCACAAACAACAGGCGTTTACGGGAAGCTACATAGGCAGGCCAGGCCAGGCAGGCACTCAGTCAGTCAACCATCCAGCCAGCCAGCCAGCCCAGATTTTTGAAGTACCTACCTTCTACTACTACTTCTACTTACTACGTTCGTCGTCGTTGTCGGTTGTTGTATTACGTTTTATGAATGCGTTTTTATATTTTTTAATTCTTAATTCCGATAATAAAAAGAGAGCAACGACACACACACGGTCGGTACCATCATAAACCAGCAGAAGAAGGAGGTGGTATCCCTCCCCCTCTTCCACAAAAAAAGAGAACTAAGCAAACACAACAAAAGAGAGAGAGAGAGAGTGAGAGAAGAACGCCAACAAATTCACAACAAATACAAATTTTAAATTGGTTTTTTTTTACTATTGTTATTATTATTTTCAACAATCTAAGTTTCAAGGAAACTTATTTGCAAATTGACTGAACATGGCTGAAGCTTTAGCCGAAGGACAAGTTCATGGTTACAGTGATGTAAGTAAAACGATAACAACAACAAAATTCATTATCCTTGACCAACTTCATAATACATAGTACCTACTACCAACCTATATTGGCTATAGTATTTTTTTCATAGTTCGGAAGATACGAGTGGCAGGTTCATTAAAAATTAAAAATGAAAAAATGAGAAATGTCAACAACACCCGTCTGTCCAATCTCATTTCCATTGTCAGCCATATAGCTAGCTACTAGCCATCATCAACAGTGTCAACATTACCCCAGAGGTGATAGCTGATATTGGTATTTAATTACCCTGTTTGGTTGAAAATTGTTTTTCGTCGTTTCGTTTCTCTTCATGAACAATGGAATTAAACATGACCTTATACGGGTTGGAAGGAGGAGACATTTTTATGTCTGGAAATAAAAAACGCAGAAAATTGCATAGTAATTTTAAATTATTTCGATTGATGTCTAGTCTAGGCGATTTTGCGCTAGGGAATATTTGAATAGAAATCCAAGGAAGCCGCTTCTTTCTTCAGAATGAGTTGTGAGTGCTATATATTATTTCATCTTGAGGCTTGAGGATTTAAGCCCTATATCCGACCTAAAATTATGGATCTTATCACGTGAAACCTGAATGAAAATCCTGAATTTTATACGAATATTGAAGCAATTACTGTGCAAATATTTATGCAAATACTGCGTAGGTCATCCTTAGGCCTTTTAAAGTTCTAGGGAAGACTATCTTTAGATCTATAAACGAGCAAGTTATGCTCCTTTTTTTGCGATAATTAATACAGGGTGAGATAAAAAAACCTGCAACAAATTCAAAAGCCAATTTTTTTTTAAATTTTATTTAAAGAAAGCAAAAAATGTCGGAAAGAATATTAAACTTTAGAATTAGTTTAGATTTGTTCGAATTGGTCACCTTTGGCACGAATTATGGCCTTCAAACGGCCAATGAAACCGTCACACGCTGCCCGAATGTTGCTCTGCGGTATTTTGGCCCATTCCTGGTGAAGCGCTTGCTTGAGATTATTGACATTTTGGTATTTTTTAATGCCAACCTTGCTTTCCAAAATACTCCAGATAAATTAGTCTAAAGGATTGGAATCTTGAGATTTTGGTGGCCATTGTGCGCTGGAAATAAAGCTATGAACCTCATTTTATAACCATTCTTGGGTGGCGCGTGCGGAGTGCGGTGGTGCTGAGTCCTGTTGGAATGTCCAAGGTCTGCGGCCAAAATGTTTGAGTGCTCAAGGCTTTAATACACCCTTCAGAATATTTTCGCGATGATGCCACGGTCGATTAATACGAGCGGAGAGCGACCATCGGCTGTTTTTTGCGGCCCTCACCATCACCATGACCGGCGCTTGAGTTGTGGTGGCCAACCGAAGGTGCACATTTTCAGCTGACCTCTTTGGCAAGTAAACACGATCATTTTGTTTGTTTACTGCTGTATCGAAGAAAACCAAATTCGGCAGTTCACCACTTTCGGACAAGCGAATCAACTCTTTAGGTCTTTTGAGTCTATTTTCTTTCTGTTGCGGTGTAAGTTCTTGCAATTTTTGGAATTTTAATGGCTTTACCCTGAGCTCATTTTCCAATATTTGCCGAATGGAATATTGCAATATGTTCAGCTCACAAGCCATTTTTCGGCCATTGCGACACGGGTTTCGATCAAGTTGCTTCTTTACTTTTCGAGTCATTTCTGCTGATGTTGCTGCTTTCTTCCGTCCACTTCCTTGCCGTTGGGCTAAGCTACCAGTATCACGGTAACGAGCGATGGTACGAGACGCAAAAGATTTATTCACATTTAAATGCTGGAGTGCTCCGACGATAACCACTTGTGGTTTTTCAACCAAATATAAAGAAATCACACTATCACGCTTGAATTCCATCACGAATAACTTTTTTTCTGGAAAATTCTCAAGAAAATGCTATGTCACTGTCACTGGAATAAGTTTAACAGCTTTCGGACGAGTGGCTTAGAAATGCCAGCAGTCTGAAGTTGGTTGCAGTTTTTTCATCTTACCCTGTATTTCCAAAAGAGCTTCCTTGCAATCAAAAATGGCTCCCGTTTTAATGGTATTTAACGACATATATGATCATTGTCCTTGTTGGGAATCTCTGCCTGAAACACGCAACAACAACTCATCAGTATTTATATTTCTAATAGTGAAATAAGGACAGAATACGCCAGTACCGGTGCTATCATCCATCTTGAATTGGTTTGTGTAAATAGATAAACCTTCGAAAGGGATTCCGACCAACCCAAACGTCCCTATCAGGTCACTTCACAATTATGAAGTTGAAGTTAAATAATGGGGTCATTTATATTTATTTTCAATTAATACAGTTACCTAGCCCATAGCACGATGGACGGCTCCAAAAACTTCTATACATAAATTACTCTAAATCACTAATTTTATTACCTTAACCTAAGGTATTTGGAATTATTGGTATGTCTAGGATTTGTGCATAACCAAAATGCAAAAAAGCAATACTCCTGTATTCTCAGTAGCCTTAGAGCTCTCATTGCTGCTCACAGTGCTAGAAATGCCAGTTGCTGGAATTTAAGCATCATTCAATCGGACATTAAATAAGATGCATAATTTGTTTACAAAAATACATGCACAAATTACTCAAATTCTATGCAGATCCTTTTGAGTTTCCTTTTGAGTGCAAAAAATGCTAAAAGACATAATATGGAGCACCACAGTGTGACTTTTGCTTTTAAAAAATTACGGATGACCGACCCATTGCCACATCCACTTCAGCTACACAAAGATTTTCATTAGGTCTTCTTGATATTGTATTTTAACGTACTATTACAATTTTGTATTCATCAGAGATGCGACAGGAAATTACTTTTGGGAACTCTATCGTTGTCCATTCCCTTGTTAGCTATTAGTCGTTTAGATTACTTCAGCTCTTCACTTTTTCTAATATTTTCCTCGTTCCGCTCTGCTAATTTTATTTTTATACCCTTAGCCATATGGCTAGAGAGGGTATATATCATTTGATACGGCCAAAACGTGCCTCATCGAAATAACGGCTTTAGACCCTAGGTCTCTTTGGAGTGGATCTAGCGATGTCCGTCCGTCTGTCTGGCTATGGTGCACGATAACTTTCCAAGGGAGTATCGGATTTGGTCCAAATTTGGTACATCGTAATATTACTGTCAAACTTAGATCGACTTCGGAAACAAGTAATGTCGATCCACTCCTTCTGGTACCGCCCCTACAAAATGTCAACATTTTCAAAGAAAATAATATACTGCACAGAAAGAGAATGGATAATCCAGTTTTTCTTCCAACTATACAAATCGTAATATTTGCATCAGTGCTAGATCAGGGGCGAAAATGGAGAATATCGGTCGGCTCCATCAAGTACCTTCCCCACAAAGGGGAAACATTTTGAATAATTATAACTCTTATAAAATGTTATGTAAGTGTATGTTTGATTACACATATCACAATATTTTTATTAACCCAAGGTCTGGTATAAAGGTAGAATATATCGGTCCACTCCTTCTGATACCTCCCCAAAAGGGTCAAAATTTTGAGTATCCCTGAAGCTCATAAACACGGAATTAACATCCGATTCCATTCAGACTTGGTAAATCTCAATGTTTCCATCAACACAAGATCTGTTATAAAGATGGTAGAGATCGGACCATTTCTTCTGGTACCTCCCCCACAAAGGGTCAATGTTTTGAAAAAAAAAAAAAAAAACGATTATGAAATCCGAAATAAGCATCCGGTTCTCTTAAAATTACACCCATCACAGAATTTTTATTAACCCACGGTCTGGCGTGAAGATGGAATATATCGGTCGACTCCTTCTGGCCCCACAAGGGTCAACATTTTGAATATCCATGAAGCTCATACAACACGAAATTAACATCTGATTCCACTCAACACAAGAACTGTTATAAAGATGGTACAGATCGGACCGTTTCTTTCTTCCTCCACGTAGGGTTCAAGATTTTTGAAAAAAAAAAAAACAAAACGCTCAAAGAATGCGAGATAAGCATCCAACTCTCTTCAAATTTCACACTTCCAAATATTTTTGCTAACAAAAGATCTGTTGTGAAGATGATATATATCTGCCAACCCCTTCTGGTACCTCAGCCACAGAGGGTCACAATTTTAAATACTTATATATGTCATAATTTGCGAAACAAGTCGGCTATTCTTTACAACTTGGTATATCTAAACATTTCTCTTAACCAGAAGTCTTATATGAATATGAAATTTATCTAAATTTATGATTTCGCATAAAGTTGGTAATAAATGTTCAATTTCCTTAAATTTTTGCACATACCAATATTTTTATCTGTATTAGATGAAGTATGAAAATGGTATACTTCGATTTGCTATACTGTTACCACTCGCATGTTTCCACATTTTCCAAAAAAAAAAAAAAAAATGCACATATCTCATATAAAGTAAAAGGAAGTAGTCGATATAGTCCAAATCTGGCACGTTGTAATATTTTCATCAGTCTTAGGTCAGAAGCTAATTGGTCAATATTGTCCAACTGCTTGGGAACCTCCCCCATAAAGGGTGATCTGTCGGCAAGACCGAATGCTACTATTTCACCATAGTATGGAGGGTATATTAAGTTTGTCATTCCGTTTGTAACACCTTGAAATAAACATTTTAGACCCCACAAAGTATATGTATTCTTGATCAGCATAAAATTCTATGTCGATTTAGCGATGTTCTTCCGCCGATCCGTCTGTAGAAATAACTCTAGCTTCCGAACGAAATGAAGTATATTGATAAAATTTTACTCAAATATATATTTAGTCTGCAAGACTTTTGGTATAGAAAATGGCCCATGTACATCCACGTTTTGGCATAGCCCCCAAATAACGGTAACTCCCGATATTCAGTATTTTGATGACTTTAGCGACATTATTCACCGGAATGGTTTCAAATTTGGTATTTGAAGTTCGAAATGGATACTACAGCCTGAGACAAAAAATTGTCTGTACAGGTCCACGTCTTCGTATAGCCCCCATATAACGGTATCTCCCGATATTCGGTACTTTGTTGATTTTAGGGACACTATTCGCCGGAATTATTTCATATTTTATATTTGAAGTTCGTAATGGATACTACAGCCTATGACAGAAAATTGTCTGTGCAGGTCCACTTCTTCCTATAGCCCCCATATAACAGTACCTCCCGATATTTGGTATTTTGATGATTTTAGCTACATTATTCACCGGAATTGTTTTAAATTTGGTATTTGAAGTTCGTAATGGATACTGCAGCCTATGGCAGAAATCTGTCTTTGCATGTATACTTCTTCGTATAACCCCCATATAACTGTATCTCCCGATCTTCGGTATTTTGATGATTTTAGCTACATTATTCACCGGAATTGTTTCAAATTTGGTATTTGAAGTTCGTAATGGATACTGCAGCCTATGACAGAAAATTGTCTGTGCAGGTCCACGTTTTGGTATAGCCCCCATATAATGGTACCTTCTATACCATACGGTATTTTGATGAATTTAGCTACATTATTCTCCGATTTTTTTCAAGTTTCGCATTTGAATATTGTAATGGCTTATAACGTTATACCCATATATAACGGCTACATCCGATATTTTTAAGATTTTAACGGAATTTTTAGCGGATTTTATTTTTTTAAAATTGCCAAATTAGTTCCATATGGTGGAGGGTATTCAACTTAGAGCTTTTTTACTTGTTTCTTTTTTTAAATTTTGTTAATGCTGGCCCACAGCTCTTATCACTTTTGCCTTGGAATTTAGCATAAATAAATGTAAATTTCCATCATTTCAAATGTTACCAAAAGATATTGTTGTTCTGTTTACAAATCTTTAGGTTTTTGTTTGTTTACATCATTACAAAATCAAGATAAACTCCGAACACGACCACGTGTAAATGTGGCTTTTTCATATTCACCTAATAATAAATGCTATAATTGCTATTAGCAAATTAAGTAAACAAAAAAAGTTAATAAATTAATTGAAGCAACAAAACATAGGTATCTATACATTGTGTGTGTGTGTGTTTTTTTTTTTCACCAAATCATTTCACACTTTCGATATATCTGACGAGAACTATGTTATGGAAATGTTATTGATCTTTTGCGTGTAAAGGAAGCATCGGTGTTCTTTGTTAACTGCGGCAAACGAATTAAAAAACAAACAATTTTCAAGGTTGATTTGTTTATAATAAACAAAATATCTGATGGTAGCGAACTTTACAAGATCACATTTTGGGTGGGGATTGTGTATGGTTTTGGGTTTTTTGGCTTTTCAGTCAGATTTGAGCAGGGGAATAGAGAAAACCTAGCCGATTATATATGAAATTTAATTCTATTTGTATGCCTTCCATCGTTATTCTTTCTAATTAATATTAATTGGTTTTTTTCTTTTCAGAATGACACCACTGACACATGCCACTTACGTATAGTTATAATAAATGGACAGTCACTGGCCAAAAAGGATATATTTGGAGCAAGGTATTTATTGGAGATCACACAGAAAATATTTTCAATTAAACAACTCTAATGTTTTTTCGATTCTTCTGCTTTCCAGTGATCCCTATGTCAGAATAGATTTGAATACCATAAATGGAGACATTAACATAGATTCAGTTTTAACCAAAACTAAAAAGAAGGTAAGAAAGGTGAATATCATATTGGACCACTTTGTGTATTCTAACAAAAATTAATATCGTTTACATTGCACACATAGACTCTAAATCCAACATGGAATGAAGAATTTGTATTTCGGGTAGGTTGAAAATCTCCAATTTTTTCTTTAAGCCTTAATTATATATTCCATTTTTGTCCGTTTGCTTTCAGGTAAAACCCACAGAGCATAAGTTAGTTTTTCAAGTATTCGATGAAAATCGCCTAACAAGAGATGATTTTCTTGGCATGGTCGAACTTACATTGGTCAATCTGCCAACAGAACAAGAGGGTCGCACGATAGCACCCCAAAGTTATCCTTTGAGGCCTAGAAGGTCAGTAGGGTATGTTTATTTTGGATTTTTTATTATTTAATTTCTGTTGTTTTTTTTTCTTTTTTCCTATTGATTTGTTCCACTGTGAGCGAGTGTTGAAACAAAATCTATCTAAGCCAGTATTTCCAAAAATCAAAAAAAAAAATAATAAATAATTTTTTTATTCAAAACGGGTAGTATTTAGTTGAATTATGTGTTCGTGTTTTATTGGTTTGTCTCAAATCATCCTATCTTATCATTTCCTTCATTATGATTTTCCATCTAGTTTTATTGTTTAAAATGTGTATTTTGTTTTATTTGTTATAATTAATTTAATTAATGTCATAGTTGAACCTATTTGCCCTATGTCCGACGCTGAAATGTTGCAAAGGAAAAATGTGTTGTGCTCTAAACAACCTGAAAAAATTCCCAATGCAATATTTCCGTGTTTGACACTTGGGCAGGGAAATAAAATAATTGTCTGTTAGTTCCAAATGTTAAAACATAAAAAAAATAATCAATCAATCTTATCAACCCCCAAAACAAAAATTTTGAAAAACTATAGCGCCAAATCCCGCATCAAAGGAACCTTGGAAATCTATCATGCATTTATACATGAGCAAAGGGAAACGGTTGAACCGGATACCAGTACAGGTGAATGGGAACATGTGGAAAATGTTTCAATGACAGGAGCAGCACCGGCGGTAAGTATACGATTTTTGTTTTCATTTTTTTTAGTATTTTTTGTAAATAATGAAATTTTTGTTTCATTGTAGAATGCCTTTGTTGCTAACGGCGGCAGCCATCACGATCCATTGCCACCCGGCTGGGAGGAGAGACAAGATGCCAATGGTCGAACGTATTATGTAAATCACACCGCTCGTACAACACAATGGGAAAGGCCTACAACGTACGTATAATTTAAAATTAATTATTTCAGTTTAAAATACCCTCCAATAAGTGGTGTAAGGCTTTATGGACTTTAAAAATTGGGTGTAGTGCTACTTGTGGGGATCTAGATTAGGTTGCAAATTGAATTTTTGAAAAAAGAAGGATTGAGAAATTACATTTTGGAAGATTTTAGAATGTTAATGGATTCTGCGTCTGATAAACAGGTTAGAGTATCCATCTAATATACGATGTAGTATAGGCCAATTACAAAAGCAAACGTTGCGCGTCTCTTATTCCTCCTTACCCCTGTGAGAACTTCTGTATACTACAGTAGTCAATTCCATTTTCATCCCATTTCGAGGCCAGATCAGACCATACAGTGAGTGACCAGTGATCAAAACCACTGCAATCCATATCTCTAAATTACTTAGTGAGAATGGCGTTTTGCCATCCCTGCTCGGTCTTCTCGAGCTAACATTTTTAAACACCTAATACCCCAGTTGTGGATTTACAGCTTTCTGAATCCGCATACCGGTTTACTGAGATTCTTCACGAGCTGAATAGTTTAAACAAAGCTCTTATATCATTAAGAGCAAGGCTCCAATCCAGTATAACTTTAGAGTTTATAGTACAGGGTGAGATAAAAAAACTACAACAAAGTCAAGGGCCATAATTTTTACATTTTAATTTTAATATTTTGAATTTTTTTTTATTTTTTTTAAATGAAAGCAGAAAATGTGGGAAATAGCATCAAATTTTAGAATAAGTTTAGATTTGTTCGAATTGGTCACCTTTGACACGAATTATGGCCTTCAAACGGCCAATGAAACCGTCACACGCTGCCCGAATATTGCTCTGCGGTATTTTGGCCCATTCCCGGCGAAGCGCTTGCTTCAGGTGATCGACACTTTTGCATTTTTTAGTGCCAACCTAGCTTTCCAAAATAATCCAGACACAATAGTACAACGGATTGGTATCCGGAGATTTTGGTGGCCATTGTGCGCTGGAAATGAAGCGAGGAACCTCATTTTGTAACCCTTCTAGGGTGTCGCGTGCTGAGTGCGGTGGTGCTGAGTCCTGTTGGAATGTTCAAGGTCTGCGGTCAAAATGTTTAAGTGCCCAAGGCTTTAATACACCCTCCAGAATATTTTCGCGATAATATTCGGCATTTATTCTGATGCCACGGTCGATTAATACGAGCGGAGAGCGACCATCGGCTATTGTGGCGGCCCACACCATCACAATGGTCGGCAATTGAGTTCTGGTGGCCAACCGAAGGTGCACATTTTCAGCTGACTGACCTCTTTGGCAAGTAAACACCATCATTTTGGTTGTTTACAAACTGCTGGACAACGAATGTTTTCTCATCGGAGAAAATCAAATTCGGCAGTTCACCACTTTCGGCCAAGCGAAGTAACTCTTTTGAGTCTATTTTTTTTTCTGTTGCGGTGTAAGTTCTTGCACTTTTTGGAATTTCAATGGCTTTACACCGAGCTTATTTTTCAATATTTGCCGAATGCAATATTGCGATCTGTTCAGCTCACGAGCCATTTTCCGGGCACTGCGACGCGGGTTTCGATCAAGTCGCTTCTTTATTCTTCGAACCATTTCTGCTGATGTTGCTGTTTTCTTCCGTCCACTTCCTTAACGTGGGGATATGCTACCAATATCACGGTAGCGAGCGATGGTACGAGACACAAAAGATTTATTCTCATTTAAATGCAGGAGTACTCCACCCATCACGAATAACTTCTTTTCTGGAAATTTCTCACCGAAATGCCTTTGTACGCTGGTAAACAATATAATGATTTTATAATTTTAACAGCTGTTGGACGGTGGCTTAGAAATGACAGTAGCCTGAATTTGGTTGCAGTTTTTCATCTCACCCTGTATTTCCCTCTAACTTGATGTTGATGTAACATTGGTCTTTTTAGGTATAATTTTGGTTCATCCAATCCAATGTTTCGGCTCAAATAAAGTCTTCCCAGTTTGGGTCAAATCAAATATTGAAATTGGAGATAATCGGTAAAAAAATAAGATATATCTCCCATATATATCTTCGTCCGCTTTGCCTTTTATTAGGCACCAAACGTCAATGTCAGCCCGAATAGTATGGAATTTTGCACATACAACCAAATTAGGCCTGAAAATAAGTGTGCCAAATTTGATCGAAATCGGGTCAGATTAGCCATAGCTCCCATATATATTGTTCATCCGATTTGTTATTTTTGTCCTCCGCAGCCGTAATATGCAATCTGTAACCACAATATTTGGGGAAATATATCAAATGCAGCTCAGAAATACCTTTGCTACATTTTATCGAGATCGGTTCAGATTTGGATATAGCTCCCATATATAACTTCGTCCGATTTACCTTTTATTGTACACCAAACGTCTAATAGTTGCCCAAATGGGAATTTGGCACATGCGACCGCATTGAGTATAGAAGCTAGTATGCCAAAATTGGTGAAGATCGGTCCAAATATAGCTATAGCTCCCATATATATTGTTTATCCGATTTGTTGTATTTGTTACCCACAACCGTAGTATGTACTCCGAAACAACGATATTCAGGGGAATTTATCAAATACAGCTCAGAAATATCTTTGTCAAATTTTATCGAGATCGGTTCAGATTTGGATATACATAGCTCCCATATATATCTTTATCTGATTTCAAATTAATTTTGCACCAAATGGGCAATACAAGTTCGCATTTAAAAGATACAAATGCTTCGGCATATTTAGTCCTTTGAACTTTAAATTACAATTATAATCATAGCGTGTATGATTAAATTCTCCCATAAAATCTGTTAATTTTTATGTGGAGCTCTACTAAATTAGCAAAGTGGTGCAGGGTATCATAAAGTCGGCCCCGTCCGACTTTAGGAGTTTCTTTACTGGTTTCTAAGTCTATTTAGGTCCGAAGAAGTCTATTTTGGATTTTAAAACTCTTTTAAAATAACCTTATTTCTTTTCAGAATGAATACCAATCATGCTAATATAAATATGGAAGCAGCAGCTTCAGATTTCCAAAGACGATTTCACATTAGTGTGGATGATTCAGAGACAAATCGTTCAAATGTAAGTATATAAATTTAATAATATACAACTAAGGGAGAATGGTATTACAACACAGGTGATTAACAGGAAATACAGTATTTAAGAGGGAGAAATGAGTTCGTAGGTATTTGGATAAAATATGACTTATTTTTTTTACATTTCAAAACAGCGCATTTTTAAGCAGCAAATTATTTTATTTAACATTTATTTTGCAAATCAGTTCGGCAATAGCATCAATGTTAGCAATAGTAATGATTGTGCCAATACCCTAAATCAAGGCAGTATTTCCGATACAAGCGTTCGGCGTTTTAGTACTTATCTATGTAGTTCGTTGAGCACCGAAAGCAGTACGAGCAATGAGAGTGGTGGTAGTGATGCTGCAGCCAGTGGTGAAATCTGTTGCGAATGTGGTATGGTACATTATAGCTCTGATGATGATGGCTTGGATTCGGATAATAATAATGGTGATAAGAGGACAAATGCACTAATGACATGCCATGGTGGCCATCAACAACATTCGTCGTCGTCATCGTCGTCGCATCATCGCAATCGTAGAGCATCACATAGCGATATACTCGACAAAAATTTACATCTGGATCGTATCTTTGTATGTGTGGAAGTTTCTCATTTTTTTCTCTCTCTCGGTGTTATTATGACATTTTATTCACTCTACTGTACTGCTCGGCTAATAGATATTTTCCTTGTTTTTCTGTATTGCTAAGTTTTCCCCCATGCCTCTGAAATATGTAATTGATGCTGTGAACATTTCCATTTTATATAGGATACATTAAGCCTGGCTAGTAGTACCGAAGAGAATACCGCAACAACAACAAATAGTATTACACCATTAAGATCTGCCAACACCAATGAATCCTCCTCCTCCTCCACCTGTCCCATCCATCAAAATAATAATAATAATGATGGTAACAATAATGCTGATGATGATGAAAATGACAATGATGCTGTCATTGATCCCACGACGGAAGATCATCGTATCAGGTTGTTGAGCACCCATATTTACACTATTCACATGCAAATTATTCACAACATTAAGAAGTCAATTTTTATAATTAGTTCTAATTTCAATGAAAATTTTACTTACGGTTTTTATATCCTCCACCATGGATAAGAATTGGAATTTAACCACTGCTAGATCACATGTAAAGAACTCTATCGGCAAACTTTCCTTGGGCTCCAAAGCGGTCTAAGTTGAATATTTTTAGAAGATATTAGAAAAATTATTATTTTGTAGATCAGAAAAGAAACACTTTTTGGATACTTTCCAGCCCACTAAGAGAGTCTTACCTGTTCCTTAAAGTGTGGTCAATTATATTTTTATACCCTCAGCCATATGGCTAGAGAGAGGGTACATATCAGTTGATAAGTGCCTCATTGAAATAACGGCTTTAGACAGCTAGGTCTCTTTGGACCAAATCCGTTTCAGGACATTTCAGGACTTTGGAGTCGATCTAGGGATGTCCGTCCGTCTGTCTGGCTGGCTGGCGGGTGGGCACAATAACTCCCGAAGGGAGTATCCCATTTGATTCAAACTTGGTACATAGTTATATTATTGTCAAACTTAGATCGAGTTCAGATATGGGCAATATGGGTCCACTCCTTTTGGTACCTCCTCCACAAAATGTCAATATTTTCAAAGAAAATAATTTATTGCACAGAAAGAGAAAGGATAATCCGATTTTGCTCCAACTTTGGGTATCCTAATATTTGCATCAGTGCTAGGTCAGGTGCGAAAATAGACAATATCGGTCCACTCCATTAAGTACCTCTCCCACAAAGGGTCAAAATTTTGAATAATTATAACTCTTATAAAATGTGATGTAAGTGACCGATTGTCTTCAAATTACACACATAACAATATTTTCACTAACCCAAGGTCTGTTGTGACGATGGAGTACATCGGTCTACTTCTACTGGTACCTCCCCCACAAAGGGTCAAAATTTTGAATCTTCATGAAGCTCATAAAACACGAAATTAACACCCGATTCCATTCAGACTTGGCATATTTCAATATTATTGTCAGCAAAAAATCTGTTGTAAAGATGGTAGATATCGGACCATTCCTTCTGGTACCTCCCTTACAAAGGGTCAAAGATATGAATAACAAAAACGATCACAAAATCTGAAATAGCATCTGGATATCTACAAATTGCGTACAGCACAATATTTTTATTAACTGAAGGTCTGGTGTGAAGATGGAATATATCGGTCTACTTCTTCTGGTACCTCCCCCACAAAGGGTCAAAATTTCGAATCTTCTGGAAGCTCATAAAACACGAAATGAACATTCGATTCCATTCAGACTTGACACATCTCAATATTTCTATTACTATAAGATCTTTTTAAATACGGTAGACATTGGACCATTCCTTCTGGGACCTTCCTAACAAAGGGTCAACATTTTGAACGCTCATGAAGATCATAAAACACGAAATTAACATCCGATTCCATGCAGACTTGGCACATCTCAATATTTTTATCAGCCCAAGATCTGTTGTAAAGATGGTGGAGATCGCACCATTTCTTCTGGTACCTTCCCCACATAGGGTTCAAGATTTTGAAGAACAAAACGCTCAAAAAACGCGAAATAAGCATCCAAATCTATCCATCCATCTCCTCAAATTTCCCACACGCAAATATTTTTGCTAACATAAAATCTGTTGTGAAGATGATATATATCTGCGAACCCCTTCTTGTACCTCACCCACAAAGCGTTACAATTTCCCATACTTATATCTGTCATAACTTGTGAAACAAGTCGGCGATCCTTTCTTTTAACCAGAAATTTGATATGAATGTGTAATTTATCGGAATTTTTGATTTTGCATAAAATTGGATATAAATGTTCGATTTCCATCAATTTTTGCACATATCAATATTTTTATCTGTTTCTGATGAAGTATGAAAATGGAATACTTCGGTCTGCTATATCTGTTACCTATCGCACATATCCACATTTTTCCAAAATTTGCACATATCTCATAAAAAGTAAATAGGAATTAGTCGATATAGTCCAAATCTGGCACGTTGTAATATTTATATCAGACTTAGGTCAGATACGAATTGATCAATTTTGGACAATTGCTTCGGAACCTCCCCCATAAAAAGTCAACAGTTTGAATAATCATAAGTCAAGGCTGGGGGTATACATCTTTCGGCAAAACCGACTGATACTAGTTTACTTGTTTTGTACCATGAGTGGAGGCTATAATTTAATGCCGTTTTTTATGTTGTTTTTCCATGACTTTGTTGTGAATAGTCGATCTTAAGAAATTTTATTTTTATTTTAAATTTCTGTTTAATAACTGAGAGTGGTAACTGAATTTCAATAGATATTTATACAATTCCCTGCGACATCCGACAAGCCGTCTTGAAATTTCGGCAACATCTTTACAGAATGATTTAAGGCCTGTGCGTCAAATAAACGATCCCGATTATATAATAGAGCGGATAAGGTTGGTTGGATTCTATGAATCAATATCGAAGAACACAAACTTTTCTCTCATGGCATTTTTTCGCATAAATGAATTTTTCGAAATTTTCAAAATGCACTTTAAATATTTTATAAACTTGCACAACAATAACGTATCACTCGATTTGGAACAACTGATTGTGAATAGCTTTTATGTGAATAGTGTAATTTGGGAGATTTTTTTTTCACCAAAATTAACACCGATAGTTTTAAATAAATTTTTGCTTTAATTAGATTTCCAAACGGCCAACCCTTATCTCGACAGGCATTGGAAAATTTACGCAATCGCAATAATTCGTCAGGACAAACATTTAGAGAGTCATCGGTTTGTAAAATTTTTATTTTATTTTATTTTTTGTGAAATATTTTCCATTGAACTCACCTTAAAAACCAAATCGCCACTAATGAAAACAAACTCTGTTCTCCGTTGTCTCATTGTCTTTTTTTATTTTGATTTTCAAAAGAAATGTGTTCTCGTCGTATTTTTTTCATACTTGTTTGTCAATACTAAAATGTCCTTTGCGGTTAATACTATTAATACTATAAGATGTTTGGAATTTTAAGACCATGGATTTCATAGAGGGAGCCTAAGCACAGTATGACTTAGAGACTAAGGAAGTGAGAATTTAAATATTTTGCAATTGTAATTTAAGAAGTGCTTCAGCCAGACCTATTTCATAGCAAAGGCCGTAGGTTTTAAGGAAAAGGAGTTTGTGTCTTCTTTTAAAAAATCTAGAGCCTCACCTTTACTGAGCCCATATACTAGTGCATGTGTCAGTGGTGGTAATTCTGGAGTAAGGGAGGGACAAAGTTCTGTGTCCAAAGATTTCTGTATTTCAATCCCTGACTGCACTTTTTATTAACCAATCAGTTTTAAAAACCCCAGCTCCTACACCCTTTTTCCCATCATGGATCTATCTGATCAATTTTGTGATAGAAGTCTTCAATTGTGAAAGGGTTTCCTAAAAATATATCGACCTCAGTCAAATTAGGAACAATTCTCTCAGTCTCACAGTCTCTAATGAAATAATGTTATGCTATAAGAATCCAGTGCTCAGATAGGCTCGCGACTGAAACCACCTCTCCATTTTTATTTGATTGCTCCCATATATATAAATTTGATATAACTCCCATATATATCTTCGACCGATTTGCCTTTTATTGTGCACCAAACGTGTAATATTAGCCCAAATGGTATGGAATTTGGCACTTACGACCAGAATGAGTCTAGAAACTACTATGTGAAATTTGGTGAAGTTCGGTTCAGATATTGCTATGGCTCCCATACATATTTTTTATCCGATTTGTTATATTTGTTCTCCACAGCCGTAATACGCACTCCGTAGCTCCAGCTCAGAAATACTTTTGCCAAATTTTATCGAGATCGGTTCAGTTTTGGATATAGCTCCGATATATATCTTTATCCGATTTCAAGTTAATTGGACACCAAATGGGTAATAAAAGCCCGAATTGAATAGACACATGTCTCGACGAACTTAGTCCTTTGGACTTTAAGTTAAGACTATAATTATAGTTGCTACGTTTTTATTCTCACCAATTCCCCATAAAAACTTATGTATGTTATGTAGCCGATTTTTTCTGCTCCGAGGAGGGCTCCCGCTCATATTAGAGCTAATTTCACTCTTTACTTGAATTTGAGCGATCAGATACCACAATAAGGCCAAATTTCTCAGATAATGTATCGGAACTAGCGAATAAACGTGATGAATTTCCCCGGTTTAAGCCTATTGACCTCAAAGTCAGGGATCTGACATTGTTGGAGCTCAACACATTGATAGAGGAGCATGAGCGGAAAATGTCGATAGCCCAACTGAGTGGTTGGTAACTGATATGAGTAAATCGTTTACAACAAATACATAGCGAATGCTGGGAAAAATAATGACAGGACCTCAGCCACGTATAACAGCGAACCGTAAGTGATCTTAGATGATTCGCGGACGGTATGTTGTGCACCTTAGAGCGATAGGGCGTTGGGAAAAAGGGAGTGCATGGTCGAGTGTCGAGTTACGTCAGCATAATCATATGCTTTCGTTGCAGTAACTGCTTGGGTGTTACCGTGGAAGTAATCATAGCCATTATATGGTGGACAGAACAACCCAGGCGTGTTAGGAAGGACCTACATGATCCAGAGAGAGGTGCAACGGCACAAGAGAGAGCCTCTAGATCAGGAAGCCTATTAATAGCATTAATACTGTTGCAGTCGCTGATTAAGTTAATCATTGCAGCAGAAGAACGTTGATAATGATTGAAATTCATACTGATGCAGTCGCTGATGTAGTTAACCATTATAGTATGAATGCAATACTTGGGGGCTATTAAAAAACTTGGACCTATATTGACAAGGTCTGGTGTGAAGATGGAATATATCGATCCACTCCTTCTGGTACCTCCCCCACAAAGAGTTAAAATTTTGAATATTCATGAATCTCATAAAACACGAAATTAACATCCGATTCCATTCAGACTTGGCATATCTCAATATTTTTTTATCAAAGCAAGATCTGTTAAAACGATGGTAGAGATCAGACCTTTCTTTATGGTACCTTCCACAAAACCATCGTAAAATCCGAAATAAGTATACGTTTCTCTTCCAATTACACACATCACAATATTTTTGTTAACCCACTCCTTTTGGTACTCCACCACAAAGGGTCAACATTTTGAGTAACCATGAAGTTAATAAAACACGAAATTAACATCCGATTCCATTCAGACATGTTGCATCTCAATGTTTCCATCCATACAAGATCTGCTATAAAGATCGGACCATTTCTTCTGGCACCTCCCCCACATAGGGTTCAAGATTTATAAAAAACAAAACGCTCAAAGAAAGCGAGATAAGCATCCAACTCTCTTCAAATTTCACACATCGAAATATTTTTGCTAACACAGAATCTGTTGTGGAGATGATATATATCTGCCAATCCCTTTTGGCACCCTCACCCACAAAGGGTCACAATTTGAAATACTTATATCTATCATAACTTACGAAACAAGTCGACGATTCTTTACACATTGCTATATCTAAATATTTCTCTTAACCAGAAATCTGATATGAATATGTTATTTATCGGAATTTTTGATTTTGCATAAAATTGGATATAAATGTTCGATTTGCTTCGAATTTAGCGCATACCAATATTTTTTATCTGTATTAGATGAATACTCCGGTCCGCTATATCTATATACCTCACGCATATTTCCAAAAATTTGCTCATATCTCATATAAAGTAAGTAGGAATTAGTCGATATAGTACAAATGTGGCACGTTGTAATATTTTTATCAGTCTTAGATCAGTTACGAATTGATCAATATTGGCCAACTGCTTCAAAACCGATCCCATAAAGGGTCAACAATTTGAATAATCATAACTCAGGGCTGGGGTATTAGATGAATACTTCGGTCCGCTATATCTATTACCTCACCAAAATTTCCACATTTTCAAAGATTTGCACATATCTCATATAAAGTAGATAGGAAGTAGTCGATATAGTCCAAATCTGGCACGTTGTAATATTTTTATCAGTCAGATACGAATTAGTCAATATTGTCCAACTTCTTCACAACCTTCCCCCTAAAGGGTCAACAATTTGAATAATCATAACTCAAGGCTGGAGGTATAAATCTGTCGGCAAAACCGGATACTAATAAACCGGACCTGATACTAATTTAATTGTTTTATAAATATTTATAAAAATTCCTCGTCATTTGCTATTTTGAAAAAATTCCATTTTGATTACCAATTACTCCATTCCAAAGTCATAAGATACCATTTAAAATCCCAGTTCGTCATCCTCAAAAACATACATTTTTAATTTTCATTAATTTCTTTTTTGAAATCAATAACAATTTGGAAATGAATTCATTTTGATCTGTCGTCGAAAAACAGATGTTAAATATGGGTGTTTCCACTTTGTCACAATAACATTTTGCACTCTTTAACAAATTTCGGAAATTGTTGCACACATATCGCTCCCTTTCATCAGATCTCAAGTAGAAGTAGAAAATTCGCTATGTTATTCTTTCATTGTTAGAGAAAACCTGGTATATTTGCATTTGATTAAAAAATGTTCCTAATGTACTGTGTGTGTGTGTCTGTCGTCTGTTATTGAACCAACGAGGAGATCATATGGTGGAAAACCTTCGAAATCCATCCCAGTAGAAAATGTAATGATGTCGAGCTTTTTTGTATCATTATTCTAATGGTTTGTAGTTTTGAATAACGTCCATCGAAGAGATCTACTTTTGTTTTGTCTACCGTGTTTTGAAACGTGATGAAGCTAGTTACTAAAATATCGCTACTGAGTATTGCTTAAAATGTTTTCAATATTTTCTAATATTTTGTTAATAAAACAAATCCTTTCTAATATTCCCAGCAGAATGAAGATGGTGATCAAACAGATAGCGGAAATCGTTCACAGACGTCGGCATCATCGACACGACGGAATTCGGTGGAGGATAATAATGCAGCTACAACAGAACCGGTAAGAGCTCTAAGCAATCCATTTTTAACAATAAAACAAAATAATTTCAATTTCCCCTTTCCCTTTGCCAGGCTGCTGCCAACACAGACGAGGAGCCCCTACCGCCACGATGGTCCATGCAGGTGGCGCCCAATGGTCGTACCTTCTTCATAGATCATGCCTCGAGGCGTACAACATGGATAGATCCACGTAATGGCCGGGCCAGTCCAATGCCAAATCAAACCCGGCGTGTTGAGGATGATTTGGGACCATTACCCGAGGGCTGGGAGGAGCGTGTACACACAGATGGTCGTGTATTTTACATTGATCATAGTAGGTTTTACAGATTGACTAATACATTGAATTTTTATTTAAAAAAAAAATATTTCCCATTTTGCAGATACACGAACAACCCAGTGGGAAGATCCACGCCTATCAAATCCCAATATTGCTGGACAAGCTGTACCCTATTCAAGGGATTACAAACAGAAATACGAATACTTTAAGAATCATCTTAGGAAGCCTGTAAGTACTGAATTATTTGTTATGGAGTTATTCATTTAATGTACCCACATTGTTTTTTTTTTTTTATTTTCCAGACCAATGTACCCAACAAATTTGAAATTCGTGTTCGCCGTACATCAATATTAGAAGATTCTTATAGAATTATCAGCCAAGTAACCAAAACGGATTTATTAAAAACCAAATTATGGGTAGAATTCGAGGGAGAAACGGGTTTGGGTAAGTGGCCAAAAAATCGTATTCAAAAAGATCTTCATTGTATTCAGGGACTCTCGAAGGGTTTGCTTCCAGAGGAACTTATTTAGGGAAGTTGTCTATACATGAGGCCTTTTTTAATACGTCTGACCATAGAAGTTTTTTAATAGGCCTTTTCACGAGGTTTTTATATTCAAAAAGTCATTTAAAATAGTCTTCAACACATAGATACGCTTTAGATGGTATTTTATAGAATATGAAGACCTCTAGACAGTCTTGCATCATTGGAAGGAATTCCTCTACCCATAGGAGACCTTTTAAAAGGTCTTCTATTCAAAATGTAGTTAACAAAGCCTTCAACGCATTCGAAGTTCTTTTGAAGAATATAGGAGACCGTTGCACAGTCTTACATCCTTAAAAGACAGTTTATCATTATAAGTCCTTCACGTGGCCTTTAATCCATAGAATACCTTTAGTTAGTCTTGTACACATTGATGTTTTTTAGAAGGTCTTCCATCCATAGAACCTTTAGACAATCTTACACCCTTGGAAGAACTTTCGAAGATCGTTTATCCGTAGAAGATATTTTTGGTGACATTTGGAAGGTATACTATTCATAAAATATCTTTAGAAGGTCTTCTATTTATAGAGGATTGTTAGAATGTCTTCTATCGATAGAAAACCTCTAGAATGCCTGTCATGCTTGACAGAACTATTGAAGGTATTTTATTAGTAGAGGACTTTTCGAAGGTCGATAGACGACATTTTAAATGTCCTTTTGAAAGTTTACTTTTCATAGAAAACCTTTTGAAGATCTTCTGGCCATGGAAGCATTTTATCCTTAGAACCCATTTTTCAAGCACTCAGTCCATAGAGAGACTTATGAAGGTCTTCTATTCATAGAATAGCTTGGAATTTCTTCTATCTGAAGAATACCTTTGGAAGGTCTTCTGTCCATTGAGAGCTTTATGAAGGCCTTTTATCGTTAAACGGCCTTTTAAAGGTTTCCTCTACTAGAAGACTTTTTCATTATTCTAGAAGACCTGTTTATACCCTCCACCATTAATTATATCGAGGGTATATTAGCTTTGTCATTCCTTTTGTAAATCCTCGAAATATTTATGATAGACCCCACAAAGTATATATTCTGGATCAGCGTAAAATCCTAAAAAGATTTAACGATGTCCGCCCGTCTTTGGAAATCCTCTAGCTTCCGAACGAAATGAAGTAGATTGATAAAATTTTACTCAAATGTATATTATGTCTGCGGGACTTTTGGTATAGAAAATGGGCCATAAATGTCCACATTTTGGAGTAGCCACAATATATGGTACCTCACTATTTTCGGTATTTTGGTGATTCAAGCTACATTATTCACCAGAAATGTTTCAAATTTGTTATTTGAAGTTCGTAACGGATACAACAGCATAAGACAATAAATTGTCTGTGCAGGTCCACGTCTTCGTATAGCCCCCATATAACGGTACCTCCCGATATTCGGTATTCTGATGATTTTAGAGATATTATTCACCGGAATGGTTTCAAATTCGGTATTTAAAGTTCATAATAGATACTACAGTCTATGACAAAAAATTGTCTCGGCAGGTCCACGTTTTGGTATAGTTCCATATAATGGTACCTGTATTCGGTATTTTGATGATTTTAGCTACATTATTCACCGGATTTCTTTTTAAGTTTCGTGTTTGAATATAGTAAAGCTTTATGAAAAAATTTGCCTGTGAAGGTCCACGTCGTCGTACATTCGGTATTTTTAAGATCTTAACAGAATTTTTAACGGATTTTATTTTTTTTTGAAAATAGCTAAATTCATTCCAAGTGGTGGAGGGTATTCAAAGTACGGCACGGTCGAATTTACAGCTTATTTAGTTTTTACAGTTTTCAATCCGTAGAAGGTTTTTTGAAAATATTATATCCATAGAACCCCCATTGAAAAGTCCACTATACGTAGATGAATGTTTTATGTTAATAGAAGGTCTTATAAATGTCCATAGAGGACTTAATAAAAGTCTTCTATCCGTATTAGACCTGATGGTCATCTGTCTGTATAGGACCTTTTGAAGGTAATATATCCTTAGAAAACCTTTTCAAGGTATTTTATGCATAGAAGACGTTTGAAGATATTCTATCCACAGAAGAACTTCTTTTATACTTTGAAGACCGTTCGATGCAAACATTTTTGTAGGTCTCCTACCCTTAGATGGCTTTATGAAGTCTGTAATTGTTCGTCTTTTATCTTAGAAGACCTTTTGATGACTTCTATCCAGGAAGATCTTAGAAAGTGAAAGTCTCCTGTCCACAGAATGCCTTTTGAGCATTCCTACCATAGAAGACTTTTTGAAGGTCTCCTATCCTAGAAGACCTTTTGAAGCTCTCCTTCCTATAATAGCCCCTATCAAGGGCTTTAATCCATGAAGATCTTTTGAAGGTAATTTATCTTATTCTACATCTTTTGAAGGTATCCTACCCTATGAAGGACTTCTATCCATCAAGAACTTTTGAAGTTCTCCTTCCTATGAGGGCCCCATCAAGGGTTTTCGTCCATGAATATCTTACGATATTTACGATATTTTATCATTTGAATTCATTTTAAAGTTCTCCTATCTTAGATTTACCTTCAAACAATCTCATAAAAGGCCCTATGAAGGACTTCTATCCATAAAGACCTTTTCTCTAAAGCCCCTTTCCTATGAAGCCCCTTATCATGGGTATCCATCCTATTAAAGCCCATATCAAGGGCTTTTATTCACGAGTATCTTTTTACGAACTTTAATCATTGGAAGACCTTTTAAAGGTCTTCTATGCATAGAAGAAGAAGGTCTTCTATCCAATTCTTTTGAAGGTTTCCTATCTAAGAAAGATGGATTCATAAGGGTCTTTTGACTGTCTGCGACGTAGACCTCTAGACACTCTCCAAATATTAAAGATCCCTAAAAAGGCGTTTCGCTATTGTCTTCCATGTACAAAAGACCTTTTGGTGTTCTTCCTTGTTTCGTTATTTTCTCCCCCGAATTTTTGAAATTTTTGAAGCATACTTTTAGGGTTTTTTCTAATGAAGTTTTTTTTAATCTTTACAGATTATGGTGGTTTAGCCAGAGAATGGTTCTATTTGTTATCCAAAGAAATGTTCAATCCCTACTATGGCCTATTTGAGTATTCAGCCATGGATAATTATACTTTACAAATCAACAATGGCAGTGGTCTGTGCAATGAGGATCATTTACACTATTTCAAGTGAGTTCTTGGAAATTCTTTTAATTTTGGAAGACATTTGATTTCCTTTTTTTCTTCCTTTTCTTAATAGATTCATTGGTCGCATTGCCGGCATGGCTGTCTATCATGGTAAACTACTGGATGCCTTCTTTATACGTCCCTTCTACAAAATGATGTTGGAGAAACCCATCGATCTCAAGGACATGGAATCAGTAGATACTGAATATTACAATTCATTGGTGTGGATCAAGGAGAACGATCCCCGGCAACTGGAGTTGACCTTCTGTGTGGATGAGGACACGTTTGGACAAAAGAGTCAACATGAATTGAAACCGGGCGGTGCCAATATTGAGGTGACCGATGAAAATAAGGATGAATACATAAAACTGGTGATCGAGTGGCGTTTTGTGGCCCGTGTCAAAGAACAAATGACTGCGTTTTTACAAGGTTTTGGTTCAATAATTCCCTTGAATTTAATTAAAATCTTCGATGAACATGAGTTGGAGCTGTTGATGTGTGGCATACAAAATATCGATGTGAAGGATTGGAGAGAGAATACCCTCTACAAGGGTGACTATCATCAGAATCATATTATTATTCAATGGTTTTGGCGTGCCGTCCTTTCGTTCCCCAATGAAATGCGTTCACGTTTGCTGCAATTTGTTACGGGTACATCACGTGTCCCCATGAATGGTTTCAAGGAATTGTACGGCTCAAATGGTCCACAAATGTTTACCATTGAGAAATGGGGCACCCCCAACAATTATCCTCGGGCGCATACATGGTAAGGAGGAAATTTAATACAGTTTTGGGTTTTATTTCAATTATTTGTTGTTTTTTTAATTACAGCTTCAATCGCCTGGATTTACCACCCTATGAGGGCTATTTACAATTGAAGGATAAACTAATCAAAGCCATCGA
Source organism: Musca domestica (assembly GCF_030504385.1). Lineage (NCBI taxonomy): Eukaryota > Metazoa > Arthropoda > Insecta > Diptera > Muscidae > Musca > Musca domestica. Next base: position 958,370 of record NW_026712240.1, on the reverse strand, counting down.
AGGCAGCCAGGGCTTTGCCGGTGTCGATTAAAAAAAAAAAACAAAACCAAACAACAATAACAATACGTTTCTATGCGTTTTTGGTGTTCACACAATCAAAAGAGAAAATGAAAGAAAAACTAAAGAAAACAAATGAAAAAAGTGATGGTGTCGCTCCTATGGTGGACCACATAGCGACAATCATTATTCCTATATATATTTATATAAATAAAACAAATCAAGGCAATTCTTGCAAAAAATAAAAACAAAAACTTAACAACGCCAATGCCCATAAATGTTGCAGTCTACGAATGTTTCTTTCGGAAAATAAAAAACCATCATCATACAACGAAGACTAAATGAAATAACACAATAGACGCGTAATTAAGTCGTGGCCTTTTTCCAAAAAACAAAAACAAAAACTAAAAACTAAAACAAAAAGCAAACAAACCATCAAAATTGTACTTATTTATTTGCCTGTTTCCCCTTTCTTGTTTTATTTTCCTTTTGTATAATCATTATTTTTAATAATATGTTTATAATTACAAACAAACAAACAAACAAAAAACATACAAATAAATGCAGACGCAATAACTATAGAGAAATAAATTATTTGACAATTTCAAACAAACTATAACTAAAATTAAAATATGTGCGTTTTTAATTACAGGGAATATTAAAATATTTCAAGAGGCTAAACTAGTTTTAAGGGAAGAACCACGATCCCCCAAGAAAGGCACGTACAGGGCGAGATAAAAAACGACATCAAAATCAAACGCCATAATTTTTGCTTTTTTTTAAATTTTATCGAATGAAAGCAAAATATGTCGGAAATAGCATCAAATTTTTCAATCAGTTTAGATTTGTTTCAATTGGTCACCTTTGGCACGAATTATGATCTTCAAACGACCAATGAAACCGTCACACGTTGCCCGAATGTTGCTCTGCGGTATTTTTGGCAGCGAAATATGTGCCGCGTGTCATGTGGACCTGTGCGGCATGCTGGGCAGATGTTCTGCACGTCGCCCAGTAGAAATTTAGGCGGCTGCACCATCCGGATCGTAATTGAGCCAAAACTACTCGGGTTTGTCGGGGCAGTTCTCGTTCTTCACAGCTGCGACGGGAGGGGGATGGTCTCCTAGCACAGGATTCACTCTATACCCTTCAATGGCTTCTGAGACCGCATTAGAGTGAATACTATTTAGTCCCGCTTGATATGCGTGTTGATCTAAAGGCTCTCTCTTATACCTCTGTAACTCTCTCTCTAGATCATGAAGGTCTTTCCTAACGTACCTGGGCGGAGGTTGCCTATCCACAAGATGGTGATTCAGATGGCTTTGTCTATAATCGCATTTGTCTATAATCGTAATCGCATCCACCACAGATCGCTATTTTTTAGTGCCAAACTTGCTTTCCAAAATACTCCAGACACAATAGTCCAACGGATTGGTATCTGGAGATTTTGGTGGCCATTGTGCGCTGGAAATGAAGCGAGGAACGTCATTTTGTAACCATTCTTGGGTGGCGCGTACTGAATGCGATGGTGCTGAGTCCTGTTGGAATGGTCCAAGGTCTTCTGCCAAAATGTTTGCGTGCCCAAGGCTTTAAAACACCCTCCAGAATATTTTCGCGATAATATTCGGCATTTATTCTGATGCCACGGTCGATTAATACGAGCGGAATAGTCCAGCGGATTGGTATCCGGAGATTTTGCTAGCCATTGTGCGCTGGAAATTAAGCGAGGAACCTCATTTTGTAACCATTCTTTGGTGGAGCGTGCTGAGCCCTGTTGGAATGTGCAAGGTTTGCGGCAAAATGTTTGCTTGCCCAAAGCTTTTATACTCCCTCTAGAATATTTTCGCTATATTATTCGGAATTTATTCTGATGCCACGGTCGATTAATACGAGCGTAGAGCGACCATCGGCTGTTATAGCGGCCCACACCATCGCCATGGCTGCGAATACTAGTGCTACGCAGTGGAAGCATATCCAGACCTGCCAGAGCGCTGCCCTGAAACTGCGACCATCTACATGAGGAAGCGAAAATCCTTCCCTTACGTCAGCATATGCTTTCATATGCTTTCGTTGCAGTGCCTGCTTGGGTTTTATCGTGAGAGTCATCCCAACCATCATATGGTGGATAAATCTCCCCACCCAGGCGTGTCAGGAAGGACATACATGATCTAGAGAGGGAGTTCCAACGCTACAAAAGAGAACATCTGGATCAAGAAGCATATCAGGCAGGTCTGAGTGGCATTCATACCGATGCAGTTGCGGATGCTATTAGCAATTACGTTTAGGATGGTGTAGTCGTCTCAAATCGTATTGGACACGAATTTATGAAGATGTGCGTGACGCCTGCCCGGCGTGTGATACAGGCCCGCCAATAAGCTGCACCTCTTTAATTGCACAACCAAACGTACCCAACTCACTACAGAAGATCTCTGGCTACAGTCCATTAAAGTAGTCGAATTTTTAAACCTGGAGCTGGAACCAGATTAGCAGAACGCAAACACTTGCATGTACTAGTGCTAAAACCACAACAACCATGGCCGGTGCTTGAGTTCTGGTGGCCAACCGAAAGTGCACCTTCAGCTGACCTCTTTGGCAAGTCAACACGATCATTTTTTTTGTTCACAAACTGCTGGGCAACGAATGTTTTCTCATCGTAGAAAACCAAATTCGGCAGTTCACCACTTTTGGCCAAGCGAAAACTCTCAGCAAAATGCTTTGGTACGCTTGTAAACAATATAATGGGCTGTAAGTGGAAAAATTTTAACAGCTGTCGGACGAGTGGCTTAGAAATGACAGCAGTCTGAAGTTGGTTGCAGTTTTTTCATTTCACCCTCTATACGTCAATGTCTGCTCTACGTGAGCCCAAACCATATTTTCATATTTCTTGCCATTGTTATATTCGCCAGAAATTCGGTGGCGTCTAGAATATTGCAGAAATAATATCAAGTTTCGATGTTGTGATAATCTCTGCCTAAATTAAAAATACATTCTTTTTATCATACGACCATACTATTTAAATGAATTCAATGATATTTGAAAGATTGCAGAAAACAAAACACTTGTTTCTTGAAATATACTTTTTTTCGTTAATATTAGATAAGGTGTTCCTTACCTTGGGGGGTAAGTATGATTAGGCAAAAGAGATTACTCCAATACTTAAGAACATTTCTGTGACTTAATGGAATTTTTTGGAGGAACATCTAAAATATGGTATCATGATTCGATTTCTGGAATCAGAATTGGATATATTTCTCTTTTTTTGATACACAGATGTTTCTTAAGCAGAATGCTCTTATAATTATATTTTCAAAATTCTATAACATTTTCCATAAAATTATTACTCAATTTTAGGATATATGGGGTTGGCAGCATATTTTCTGTGTGGTGCATAGCGCCTTCCTGTTGGAGCCACAAATTTTTTAATACCCTTCTGTACAAGGTGATGAAAAAAAATTCAAAGACTGCTATCATTTCTAAGCCATTCGTCCGACAGCTGATAAAATAATTATAATATAAAAATAATAATTATATTGTTTACAAGCGTACAAAAGCATTTTGGTGAGAATTTTCAAAAAAAAAAAAAAAGTTATTTGTGATGGAATTCAAGCGGGGTAGTGTGATTTCTTTTTATTTGGCTGGAAAACCACAAGTGGCTATCGTTAGAGCACTCCAGCATTTAAATGTGAATAAATCTTTTGTGTCTCGTACCATCGCTCGTTACCGTAATACTGGTAGCGTGGCCAGTAGCGACGTCAAGGAAGTTGGCGGAAGAAAACAGCAACATCAGCAGAAATGGTTCAAAAAGTAAAAAAGCATCGCAGTGGCCGAAAAATGGCTCGTGAACTGAACATATCGCAATATTCCATTCGGCAAATATTGAAAAATGAGCTCGGGGTAAAGCCATTGAAATTCCAAAGAGTGCAAGAACTTACACCGCAACAGAAAGAAAATAGACTCAAAAGAGCTAAAGAGTTGCTTCGCTTGGCCAAAAGTGGTGAATTGCTGAATTAGGTTTTCTCCGATGAGAAAACATTCGTGGTCCTGCAGTTTTTAAACAAATCGTGATCGTGTTTACTTGCCAAAGAGGTCAGCTGAAAATGTGCACCTTCGGTTGGCCAACAGAACTCAAGCGCCATGGTTGTTGTCGTTGTTGTAGCAGTAGTACATGCAAGTGTTTACGTTACGCTTATCTTTTTCCAGCTCCAGGTTTAGAAATTCGGCTACTTTGATGGCCTATAGCTAGAGATCTTCTGGAGTGGGTTGGGTAGGATTGGCTGTGCAATTAAAGAGGTGTAGCGTATTGTGCGGTCCTGTCTTCATCAATTTATGCCCAATGCGAATTGAGACGACTACACCATCCTGAACGTAATTGCGCCGAAACTACCCTGGTTTGTCTAGGCCGGTCATGATGATGGTGTGGGCCGCCATAACAGCCGATGGTATTAATCTGCCGTGGCATCAGAATAAATGCCGCACCATCGCACTCAGACGCGCCACCCCAGAATGGTTATAAAATGAGGTTCCTCGCTTCATTTCCAGTGCACAATGGCCACCAAAATCTCCGGATACCAATCCGTGAGACTATTGTGTCTGGAGTGTATTTTGGAAAGCAAGGTTGGCACTGAAAATTACCAAAATGTCGATCACCTCAAGCAAGCGCTTCGCCGAGAATGGGCCAAAATACCGCAGAGCAACATTCGGGCAGCGTGTGACGGTTTCATTAGCCGTTTGAATTCCATAATTCGTGACAAAGGTGACCAATTCGAACAAATCTAAACTTATTCTAAAGTTTGATGCTATTTCCGACAAATTAAAAAAATGTATAAATTATGGCATTTGACTTTGTTGCAGTTTTTTATCTCACCCTGTATGGGGTTGTGAACAAAAATTCGTTCAACATGACCCGATAACGTAACGTAACGTAATTATCAAACTTAGATTGGATCTCGGAGATGGACAATTTTGGTTAACTGCTTCTGGTACATCCCCCTCAAAGAGTCAAAATATTGAAAATATAACGGTGCGATAAAATGTATTTTTTCGATAATCATGGGGGATATCCAGCAGATTGTGAAAGTAGAATTAAAAACAAAAGACACTTGAAACGGAGTTAACATTACAAAGTAAGCAAAAATAGGGGGTAAGTTCCCTCTTCTTCCACAGTTTTGGAAATGTTCGAATTAAGATTCCTTGGAATTCTTACATTTTATATAGTCTCTTCGGCAATATTGCGGATAAAAACATAAAGAATTGTTTTGGTGCATTATTAACCCTCAAGCGGGTCATCAAAGGGGTATTTTTAGTCCTTTTTTTAAAAATAGTTAAAAACTCCCTTTAAACGGGATACTAGTAAGTAAATATCCTACAAAAGGATTTATCATAAAATTCTACTATAGGTCCTAGAAGGCATCAAAAGTCTAAATCTTACCCAAACGTCAGGAATTCACAAATATTAAAAACATATTTTAAGTATTAAAGGAAGCCGTACTTTATGTGAGTTAATGCATAATTCTCCTACAAAACATTATTTTATAATGATGACGTCAAAGACTAAATTGTTCCTCATCAAATTTCACTATAAGTCATCTAAGGAAAGAAATCGCTATTTCCATTGCACATTGAGAATATATTTGCATCAATGTTCCCAAACCAAAAATATTTCCTCCTTTTTATACCCTCAGCCATATGGCTAGAGAGGGAGGGTATATATCATTTAAAACGGCCAAAAAGTGCCATAGGTTTCTTTGGGTCAAATCAGGGTCAATTCTGGATATTTGGAGTCGATATCGCGACCGTGTATCTGGTGCGCACTCTCGAAGAGAGTATACGATTTGATCCGAACTTGGTACATCGTAATATTATTGTCAAACTTGGATCGAGTTCGGAGATGGGCAATATCTGTCCACTCCTTCTGGTACCTTTCTCACAAAATGTCAATATTTTCCAAGAAAATAATTTACTACACAGAAAGAGAAAGGATAATCCGATTTTGCCCCAACTTTGCAAATCCCAATATTTGCATCAGTGCTAGGTCAGGTGTGAAAATGGACAATATCGGTTCACTCCATTAAGTGCTTCCCCCGCAAAGGGTCAAAATTTTGAATAATCATAACTCTTATAAAATATGATGTAAGCTTCCGATTGTCCTCAAATTACACACATCACAATATCTTTATTGACCCAAGGTCTGGTGTGAAGATATGGTACCTCCCCCAACAAAGAGTCAAAATATTGAATCTTTACGAAGCTCATAAAACACGAAATTAACCACTGATTCCAATCAGACTTAGCACATCTCAATATTTCCATCAACGCAAGATCTGTTATAAAGATGATAGAGACCGGACCAATCCTAATGCTACCTCTCCCACAAAGGGTTAATATTTTGAATAACCAAAACGAACATAAACTCCCAAAATAAGCATCCAGTTTTCTTCAAATTACAATATTTTCATTTACCCAAGGTCTGGTGTGAAGATGGAATATATCGGTCCACTCCTTCTGGTACCTCCCCCACAAATTATTGGCTCATTTTTTCAAAACCCACTCCATAGAGGGTCGAGTTTGAATAATAATAAGAGAAGTCAAAATATTTTTAAATAATCGAACATTGGCTGAGGGTATACATCTGTCTATTCACATTGCCTCCTTCCTCGAGAGTGTGGGCTTGTCAGTATTTTGGGTCGCTAGGACTATTCAGGTCGTCTTTTTGGGACTAGAGCTCGAGGCCTTGACTACCGTAGTATCCATGTCTTCGTCCTAGTCAGTGTCTGCTTCGTCCTGTTAGGGGTAGCAGACCGATTGCGTTTTTAAGATCATTTTTGTTCAGATGGAGGTAAACTTCGCACTTGTACTTTTGTTGAGGGTGTGCGCTAAGGTGTACATATCCGTTTTTATACCCTCCACCATACTATGGAGGGTATATTAATTTTGTCATTCCGTTTGTAACTCCTCGAAATACTCATGTCAGACCCAACAAAGTATATATATTCTTGATCAGCGTAAAATTCTAAGACGATTTAGCCATGTCCGTCTGTCTGTCTGTGTGTCTGTCTGTCTGTCTGTCTGTCTGTCTGTCTGTCTGTCCGTCTGTCTGTCTGTTGTAATCACGCTATCTTTCGAACAAATGGAGATAGAAGGCTAAAATTTTGCACACATGTATATTTTGCCAGTAGGCAGGTTAAGTTCGTAAATGGGCCATGTAGGTCCAAGTTCTCATATAGCCCCCATATAACGGTACCTCCCGATATTCGGTATTTTGATGATTTTACCGACATTATTCACCGGAATTGTTTCAAATTTGGCATTTGAAGTTCGTAATAGATACTAAAACCTAAGACAGAAAATTATCTGTGCAGGTCCACGCCTTCGTGTAGCCCCCATATAACGGTACCCCCCGATATTCGGTATTTTGATTATTTTAGCGACATTGTTTACCGGAATCGTTTCAAATTTGGTATTTGATGTTCGTAACGGATATTACATCCTAAGTCAAAAAATGAGCCATGTAGGTCCACGTCTTCATATAGCCCCCATATAACAATACCCCCCGATATTCGGTATTTTGATGTTTTTAGCGACATTATTTAACGGAATCGTTCCAAATTTGGTATTTGAAGTTCGTAATAGATACTGCAGCATAAAACAGAAAATGGGCCATGTAGGTCCACGTCTTCGTATAGCCCCCATATACCGTACCCCCCGATATTCGGTATTTTGATGATTTTAGCTACATTATAAACAGATTTTTCTTCAAGTTTCGCATTTAAATATTGTAATAACTTATGACAAAAGTTGCCTATGCAGGTCCACGTCGTCGTATAAGCATTCGGTATTTTTAAAATTTTAGCAGAATTTTTAACGGATTTTATTTATTTATTTTTTTTTTTTTTTGAAATTGCCAAATTTGTACCAAATGGTGGATGGTATTAAAAGTTCGGCCCGGCCGAACTTACTGCTTTTTTACTTGTTTTTGAAATAGGAATGGTTTTTAGAGGGAGAGGTCTTGTAAGGGGACTGGGGTCAACCATGACATAGCCTCCTAAACCTAAAATTCTTTGAGTGGCCCAGTGTCAACGCAGCTGCGTTAGAATACAGACGGTAAACTGACTGCAAACCTGTAACACTGAGGGACACATGCACCACAACAAATGTTTGGCTATTTTAGGGACGCCGAAACAGGGCTTCGTCAGTCCAAGGATTATTCGTCCTCGGGTATTTAAATCGAAACTCTTCCACAGACCCGCTTTCTGTCCGCTATAAAATTAATAGTTTATGGTCCTGCAAATATGTAAAAAATAAGATTTTCCAATCGACGATAATGAATTCATGCTTTTAAAAATAAATCAAAATAAAGAGTTTTAAAAAATTTGATCGGTTTTAATAAAGCTTATGTTTTTTAAAAAAAATTCTGGATCAAAAATCTGAAAATTTTATTCATAAGGAATAATTCGACAGGAATTCTAATCAGAAAACACCCCCGAAAATTACCAACAAATGTCCCTACATGGCGTCGAGATAGCTTCGTATTTTCCCACTACACCGAATGCCGGACTCAACTAATCTGAATTTGTTTAAATGATAATTGTCATGTTCTAATAACAATAAAGGCAATACATTTTGAATTCGCTACACAAGTATTTAGATTACGATAAACTTCTGCTGAACATATTTCTATTTGGCATTATCGTCATTTAAAAGATTACAATCGAAATGGAAATCGGGAATGGGGTGCCATATTCAATGATTTTTGCTTGGGGGGCAGGTGGTGGCCGTACAACAATGCCAAAAATACGCCAATTCCTAGGCTATCTTTGAGAGGGAGTCTTCAAGACGAAAAAAAGAAGTACTTATATTTGTATGTATGTCTTACATATAAAACGACAAGTATGTGTCAGGGCCATGTTAGTATCGGAATTTCAGTCAAACCCTCAAAAACATAGACAAATCTAACGCTGGTTGTTTGGTTGGATCTACAATTGAAGAAAGACAACTATGTGTAAATTACAAACACTTTTCGTAATTGGATTATTTTTGTACTCGGTCCGTGCATATCCACTTGATTTAACGGCCACGGACTTGCCAAGTGGGCAATTGCAAATAAATAGCCGTATTTCCGGCGGCGATTTAGCGGCGGAAAATCAATTCCCCTATCAAGTTGGTTTGAATATCGAAACAACACAGGGCAAGTTTACATGGTGCGGTGGCAGTTTGATTTCAAACCAATGGGTATTGACCGCTGCCCATTGTGTTGAGAGGTGAGTTGGGAGATATCTAAAGTTTTTCATGGGGGAAAAATTCAACAGGAAAAATTACGAGGAAAATCCAACAGATTTTGAAAGACGCGTAGGGTTAAAAGAGAAGACGCGTATATAGGCGTTTTGAGAGTTTATATCGGAAAGTAACCCAAATAAAGGGGGAAAGTTCCCCCCTCTTCCACACCTCTTCCACTTTTCGGTTTAAGATTCTTGAGAATTCGTTGATTTTAGGATTTTTAAAGTAGGTCTAAAAAAGGAGACACGTATATCAACTTTTTGAGAGTTTATATCGGAAAGTAACCCAAATAAAGGGAGAAAGTTTCCCCCCTCTCCCACAATTTTGGAAATTTTCCTCGGAATCCGTGCATTTTTGGTATATAGTGTTGTCGGCAACATTGCAGATGAAAATACAAAGAATATTTTGGTCTAAAATTTTAACCCTCAATCGGGTCAACAAAGGGGTCTTTTTGGTCATTTTTGGAAAATGTGGTTAAAAACTTCCTTTAATAGGATCCCGTTTAAAATATTCAAAATTATTTGTCATGAATTCCATTATACGTCCGAGAAAACAACAAAAGTCTGAACTTTACCTGAACGGTAGGAATCCATAAATATTAAAAATACATTTTAGGGTTAAAGCCGCACTTCTCTTGATTTTATACAAAATTCTTCTTCAAAGTATAATTTTACAAGGATGACGTAAAACACAAAAATATTCATTATCAAATTTCACTATAAGTCACCAAAGAAAAGAAATCTCTATCCTATTATACAGGGTGAGATTAAAACTGCAACAAAGTGAACTGGCATAATTTTTACATTTTTTTTTAATTTTATTAAATCAAATTCCAAAATTCTTTAGACACAATAGTCCAACGGATGAGATGAGAAAACTGCAAATTCAGACTGCTGTTATTTCTAAGCCACTTGCCCGACAGCTGTTAAAATTACTCCAGTGACAGCTCATTATATTGTTTACAAGCGTGCAAAAGCATTTTGTTGAGAATTTTCCAGAAAAAAAGTTATTCGTGGTTCGGAACTCAAGCGTGATTTCTTTATATTTGGCTGGAAAACCACAAGTGGCTATCGTTGGAGCACTGCAGCATTTAAATGTGAATAAATCTTTTGTGTCTCGTACCATCGCTGGTTACCGTGATACTGGCAGCGTAGCCCGACGTCAAGGAAGTGTAGGGAAGAAAACAGCAACATCAGCAGAAATGGTTCGAAAAGTAAAGAAGCGACTTGATCGAAACGCGCGTTGAAGTGACCGAAAAATGGCTCGTGAGGAGAACATATCGCAATATTCCATTCGGCAAATATTGAAAAATGAGCTCGGGGTAAATTCCAAAAAGTGCAAAAACTTACACCGCAACTGAAAGAAAATAGACACAAAAGAGCTAAAGATTTGCTTCGCTTGGCCGAAGTGGTGAACTGCTGAATTTGGTTTTCTTTGATGAGAAAACATTCGTTGTCCAGTAGTTTGTAAACAAACAAAAAGAATTCAAGCACCGATCATGGTGATGGTGTGGGCCATAACATAACGCCATAACGATGGTCGCTCACCTCTGGTTTTAACATACCGTGGCATCAGAATAAATGCCGAATATTATCGCGAAAATATTCTAGAGTGTGTATTAAAGCCTTGGGCTCAACAACATTTTGGTCGCAGACCTCGGACATTCCACCGCAACAGAAAGAAAATAGACTCAAAAGAGCTAAAGAGTTCCTTCGCTTGGCCAAAAGTGGTGAACTGCTTAATTTGGTTTTCTCCGATGAGAAAACATTCGTTGTCCAGCAGTTTGTAAACAAACAAAATTATCCTTTTTACTTGCCAAAGAGGTCACCTGAACATATGCACCTTCGGTTGGCCACCAGAACTCAAGCGCCGCCCATGGTGATGGTGTGGGCCACCATAACAGCCAATGGTCGCTCTCCGCTCGTATTAATCGAACGTGGCATCAGAATAAATACCACATATTATTGCGAAACTATTCTGGAGGGTGTACTAAAGCCTTGGGCACGTAAACATTTTGGCCGCAGACCTTGGACATTCCAACAGGACTCAGCACCATCGCACTCAGCACGCGCCACCCAAGAATGGTTACAAAGTGAACTTCCTCGCTTCATTTCCAGCGCACATGGCCACCAAAATTCTCTGGATATCAATCCGTTGGACTATTGTGTCTGGAGTATTTTGGAAAGCAAGGTTGGCACTAAAAAATACCAAAGTGTCGATTACTTCAAGCAAGCGCTTCGCCGGGAATGGTCCAAAATATCGCAGAGCAAAATTCGGTAGCGTCTGACGGTTTCACTGGCCGTTTGAAGGCCATAATTCGTGCCAAAGGTGACTAATTCGAACAAATCTAAACTTATTTTAAAATGTGATGCTATTTCCGGATATTTTTTTTGCTTTCATTCAAAAAAATTAAGAAAAGGTAAAAATTATGGCGTTTGACTTTGTTGCAGTTTTTTTGTATCTCACCCTGTAAAGAAACTATACCAAGAAGTGGATAGACATTAAACAGAAAAACAGATTCTAAAAGTAATTCAGAGTTAGATTTTCATAGCTATATTTGGATTTTGCGAAAGTATATCTCAAAATATTTTTGGGTCGCTCAAAATGTTGACCCCTTGTGTGGGAGATACCAGAAGGAGTCAAGCGATATAGCAGGAGTGGACTGATATTGCCCGTTTCCGAACTTGATCTAAGTTTTACAATAATATTACAATGTACCAAGTTTGGATCAAATCGGATACTCCGTTCGAGAGTTATCGTGCGCACGAGACAGCCAGACAGACTGACATCGCCAGATCGACTTCAAATGTCCTGAAACGGATTTGGCCCAAAGAAAACCGTTATTTCGATGAGGCACGTTTTGGCTGAGGCTATAAAAAGGACCAAAAATACCAGTTTGGTCACTCGCTTGAGTATTAAAAGTTTGCACCAAAATGATCCTCCAGCTTTTATCTGCAATGTTGCCGAAGACACTATATACCTAAAGTCAACGGATTTCAAGGAATCTTAATCCGAAAATTGCCAAAAATTGTGGAGGAGGGGGAACCTTTCGCCCTCTTTTTTTTGTTACATTACAAGGTAATCTTTCAAAACGCCAGAGCACGGGTCTCCTCTTATTAGCTTAACTTTCATAATCCAATGGAGGTTTCCTGTAACTATGGAAAAAAGTCAGATTTTGTCGCACAGTGTTCTACTTCATTAAAAAATAACACATACTTACATAACTACATTCTATTCATTCCAGCATCACAGGTGTCATTGTCTACTTGGGATCGGTGAATCGTTTGCAGCCAAAGCAAACCTATCGGGTGGCCTTAAACGATATTCACATTCACGAACATTTCAAAATGGCATCGCTGATAAATGATATTGCCCTGTTGCGTTTGCCATCCAAGGTCAGCTACAGTGATTCGATACATCCCATAAAATTACCACGCATTTTTTCCTTCCATCCGGAATATGAATACCGGGAGGCCATCACCTCGGGATGGGGTCGTGAAAATGATGGTAGGTATTCTGAAAAATATGAGAAAAAGAAAATAATTAATTTCCATTGTCGCTTTGGTTGCAGTATCTGCTAACATAGCCTCTCATCTGAAGTATGTCGTACGCTATACGCTCACCAATGCCGAGTGTCAATTCGTTTATGGCAATTCGGTGCGTACGAGTAATATTTGCATCGATACAACGGGTGGTCAGTCTACTTGCAGCGGTGATTCCGGTGGTCCTTTGGTCATCAACGATGATTTTGATGGTCCAATACAAATTGGTTTGACTTCGTTTGGCAAATCTTCGGGCTGTACCAAAGGATATCCGGCTGTATTTACTCGCTTGACATCCTATTTGGAATGGATTTATTTGATATCGGGAGTGGCAAATTTTTAATTTCAGTTTTAAATATTTAGAATTTAAGATAGAAACATCCTTAAAAGTTTTCAAATTTGCCTTCGAAAATGGTTGAGACATTAAAGAGGGCATTGTATTTCTGTCTTACGGGCATAGCTTTTGGAAAATTTCTGGTAAATTTTGCAAAGTTTTAAAAATCTGATTTTTCTATAATTTTTTTTTTGTATTTTGTTAATTTTTTAGCTACTCATTTTGAACATGTATGCCCTTATTTTGAACCCCTGGTGGGTTGATTACTTCAAAAAAAGCTGGTTCTTTAAATAATCTCAGTTTAAAAATATCAAAAATATTCGTTTAAGTGAACAGCCAACATCTCTATTTTTGTTGAAATTTATATTAAATTTATATGAATTGCTCGTTTTTAACAGAAGTGCTGGTCACTTGAACCTTTTGTGTTTTTTTCGGAAAAAGTGTAATTTTGTCATGTAAAATAATAAATGAAATTTTGAATTTTAAAAATCAAAATTGTTTTTCTTTTGTTGATGAGTTTTGTTACTGAATGAAGTCTACAAATGGGTTTTTTTATACCCTCAGCCATATGGCTATAGAGGGTATATATCATTTGATATGGCCGAAACGTTTCTTATCGAAATAACGGTTTTAGACCCTAGGTCTCTTTGGACCAAATCCGTAACAGGACAGTTGGAGTCGATCTAGCGATGTCCGTCCGATTTGATCCAAACTTGGTACATCGTAATATTATTGTCAAACTTAGATCGAGTTCGGAGATGGGCAATATCGGTCCACTCCTTTGGGGATCTCCCCCAAAAATGTAAAAATTTTCAAAGAAAATATTTTTTTGCACAGAAAGAGAAAAGGATAATCCGATTTTGCTCCAACCTTGCAAATGATAATATTTGTATCAGTGCTAGGTTGGGTGCGAAAATGGACACTATCGGTCCACTCCATCATGTACCTCCCCCACAAAGGTCAAAATTTCAAATAATTATAACTCTTATATAATGTGATGTAAGAGTCCGATTGTCTTCAAATTATACACATCACAATATTTTTTATTAAACCAAGGTCTGGTGTTAAGATGGATTACATCGATCTACTCCTTCTGGTACCTTCCCCATAAAGGGTCAACATTTTGAATATTCATTAAGCACATAAAATACGAAATTACTATCAGATTCCATTCAGATTTGGTATATCTCAATATTTCCGTCAACACAAGATCTGTTATGAAGATGGTAGAGATCGGACCATTCCTTCTGGTACCTTCCCTACAAAGGGTTAAAATTTTGAATAACCAAAAATATTATAAAATCCGAAATAAGCCTCTAATTCTCTTCAAAGGGTCAACATAAATGTCCGATCGCCTTCAAATTACACACATCACAATATTTTTATTAAACCAAGGTCTGGTGTGAAGATGGAATATATCTGTCCACTGCTTCTGGTACTTCAAACAAAGGGTCAGATTTTGAATATTCATGAAGCTTATAAAATGCAAAATCATATCCGATTCCATTGTAGACTTGGTAAATCTCAATATTTCCATCAATACAAAATCTATTATAAAGATTGTAGAGATTGGACCACTTCTTCTGGTACTAGGCCCACATAGGGCTCAAAAAAAAAAAAAAAAACGAAACGAAATAAGCGTCCAACTCTCTCTATACGACGTGCACCTACAAAGGCATTGTTTGTCATAAGCTATTACCATATTCAAATTCGATAACTTGAAATATACGGTGAATATTGTAGCTAAGATCATCAAAATATCGAATATGGGGAGGTACCGTTATATCGGAGCTGTGTGAAGGCCTGGACCAGCCAGACAATTTTCTGCCAGAGGCTGTAGCATCCATTACGAAGTTTAAATACGACGAATCAAACAATATCGGTGGGTATTGTACCTAAACTCGTACTGATATATGGGGGCTATACGAAGACTTGGACCTGCACAGTAATTTTTCTGTCTTAGGCTGTACTGTCCCTTTGGAACTTCAAATATCAAATTTGAAACAATTCCGGTGAATAATGTCGCTTAAATCATCGAATATCGGAAGGTACTGTTACATGGGGGCTATACGAAGACGTAGATCTGCACAGACAATTTCCTGTCTTAGGCTGTAGTATCCATTTTGAACTTCAAATACCAAATTTGAATAATGTAACTAAAATCATCAAAATACCGAATATCGGGGAGTACCGTTATATGGGGGCTATACGATATCGTGGACCTATATAGATAATTATCTTCCGAGGTATAAAGTACCCACTAGGGACTCCTTGTGTGGATTATCAGAAAATTCCGTTGAAAAATGTGGGTAAATCATCAAAATACCGAATATCGGGGGGGTACCGTTATATGGGGGCTATATGATATCGTGGACCTATATAGATAATTCTCTTTCAGGAGGTAAAGTGCTCACAAGGGACTCCTTGTGTGAAATTTCAGACAATTCCATTGAATTGAAATGTGGCTGAAATCATCAAAATACCGAATATCGGGGGGTACCGTTATATGGGGGCTATACGATATCGTAGACCGATATAGCCCATCTTCGAACTTGACCTGCCTGCAGACAAAAGAGATATCTGTACAAAATTTTAGCTTCCTATCTTAATTCGTTTTGACTGTAGCGTGATTACAACAGACGGACGGACAGTGCTAAATCGTCTTAGAATTTTACACTGATCAAGAATATGATTAGTACCAGAAGGGGTGTACCGATATATCCCATCTTCACAGCAGATCTTGTGTTAGTAGAAATAATGGGATGTGTGTAATTTGAGGACATCACATTCTTAAATCACATTTAATAAGAGTTATAATTTTTCAAAATTTTAACCCTTTGTGGGGGAAGCACTTCTTGCAGTGGACAGATATTGTCCATTTTCTCACCTGACCTAGCACGGTACAAATATTAAGATTTGCAAAGTTGGAGCAAAATCGGATCATCTTTTCTCTTTTTGTGCAGTATTTTTTTTTTTCTTTAATGTCGACATTTTGTGGGGGAGGTACCAGAAGAAGTGGACCGATATTGCCCATCTCCGAGCTCGATCTAAGTTTGACAAAAATATTACGATGTACAAAGTTTGGACCAAATGAGATACTCCCTTCGAGAGTTTTCGTGCGCACCAGCCAGACAGACGGACATCACTAGATCGAATCCAAATGTCCTGAAACGGATTTGGTCCAAAGAGACATAGGGTCTAAAGCCCTTATTTCGATGAGAAATGTTTTGCCTCTATCAAATGATATATACCCTCTGTAGCCATATGGCTGAGGGTATAATAAAATAAAAAATATTTTCGGTAGGTGACGTATAGTGAAATTTGATAAGGAATATTTTTGTCTTTGACCTCAATCTTCAAAAAATACAGTTTTGTGGGAGATTTTTGCCTAAACTCACATGAAGTACGGGTTTAATCCTTAAATTAGTTTTTAATATATATCAATTCCTGGCGTTTAGGTAATATTTAGATTTCTGAGGTCTTCTGGGACTTATAGTAGAATTTTTTGAAAAATAAATTTGTAGAATATTTTGACCTGCTACAATCCCATTTAAAGGAAGTTTTTGGCCATATTTCCAAAAACATGATCTAAAAGACTCGCTTGTGGTTTAATATTTTTTACCAATATAATCCCGGTATTGTTATCAGTAATAATATGGGTCTTCCATTTTTAGTTCTATTTTCAAAATCTACTGGACATTTCCTGTAGTTATTGAAAAAATCAAAATTTTGCACAAAGTGTACTTTATACATAAAAGATTTCGAGATGTTCTATCTGCAGAAGACATATTCTATTCTACAAGATTTCAGGTTGTTCTTCCCAAAGACATTTCAAAATATTCTATTCAAACAGGACCTATAACTGGGATCCAATAAAACATGTTTGACCTTTTTATTTGTAGAGGAGTTATAGATATTTTATCTGTAGAGAACATCACCCATGTTTTTAATCTGTATAAAATTTCACTCAAACAGAAGACCGATTAGCTTTTACATTTTCTAGTTAAAGTACATACTGTACCCTTGATCCTTTCTGGGAGATCTTTAAAAGAACTGGTGGTGGTGTAGCTTAATAGTCTGTCAATGATCGAGTCATCAGACCTTATTTTTTAGTACAAATTTCTATGCCAGTAAAATTAAGAATTTATTTTGATAAAGCATACCTTTAGGCGAATTCTATCTGTTATACTTTCAGTATAACATTTTCAAGTGGACAGTAGTAAATGTTATAGGTATAGGTTTATTTGGAATATTTTGCTAAGAAACCCGGAATAGACCCAGAATCACTTTCTGAGTTGATTTATGCATGTCAGTTCGTCTGTCCGTCCGTCCGTCTGTCCATGTATTCTTGTGAATAAAATGCAGGTCGCATTTATTATCCGATTGAGATGAAATTTTGCATAAATCATTTGTTTCGCCCAAGGACAAACCCTATTGAAATTGGAGATAATCGGTAAAAATTTAGATATAGCTCCCATATAAATCTTCGTCCGATTTGCCCTTAATTGTGCACCAAACGTGTAATATCAGCCCGAATAGAATGGAATTTTGCACATACAACTAAATTAGGCCTGAAAATAAGTATGCCAAATTTTATCGAGATCGGTTCAGATATAGCTATAGCTATATTGTTCATCCGATTTGTTATTTTTGTCTTCCGCAGCCGTAATGTACACTCTGTAACAACAATATTTGTGGAAATATATCAAATGCAGCTCAGAAATACCTTTGCTAAATTTTATCGAGATCGGTTCATATTTGGATAAAGCTCCCATATATAACATCGTCCGATTTACCTTTTATTGTGCACCAAATGTCTAATATTTGCCCAAATGGGATGGAATTAGGCACATACGACCTAATTGAGTCTAGAAGCTAGTATACCAAATTTGGTGAAGATCGGTTCAGATATAGCTATAACTCTCATATATATTGTTCACCCGATTTGTTGTATTTGTTACCCACAGCCGTAATATGCACTCAGTAACAACGGTATTCAGGGAAATATATCAAATACAGCTCAGAAATATCTTTGCAAATTTTATCGAGATCGGTTCCGATTTGGGTATAGCTCCCATATATATTTTTATCCGATTTCAAATTAATTGTGCACCGAATGGGCAATACAAGTCCAAATTTAAAAGATCTAAATGCTTTCGCATATTTAGTCCTTTGAACTTTAAATTATAATTATAATCATAGCGTGTATGATTAAATTCTCCCATAAAAACTTTTAATTGTTATGTGGAGTTCTACTAAATTAGCTAAGTGGTGTAGGGTATCATAAAGTCGGCCCCGCCCGACTTTAAGACTTTCTTTACTGGTTTTAAATTATAAATTATTCTTTAACCTATCCATAGTTGTATAACTCACATCCCATATGCGATGAAGAAATAAAGGTCCGTTTTCGATTAATTGATCTGACCTTACAATGTCCTTTGTAGCTTTTCTGGTTTTCTATGGAAATCCATTTAAGCCCTCTATTCTATTGAATGTTTTCTGATAGAGGTTCGTGTTCAATTGATTGTCTTGACCTTTCAATGTCCTTTGTGGACAAAAGTTAAAAAAAAAAATCCACAGAAGAGTTTTTCGGCTTTTCTATAGAAATCAAATTCTTTTGAAAGTTTTCCTAGATATAGTCGCTGGATAAAATATAAAAATAACAAATTTCAAAACGTAAATACCTTTTTTAAAAGTCATAACATTTATTATTCTTTTTAATTGATATTAAAAATACGCACAAAAAATCCGCGCGTAACTTTAATTTATTTTTAGCTAATCATTCTTAGAAAAAAATGGTTCAAGTACTGTCCCGTTCCGCTTACAGTCAGTCAGTCATTCAAAATAGTCACACTTATTTAACTTTATCAAGTATTTTGTTTTTTTCTTTGGATCTGATAAAAACATAGAATAGACACAGTGGATTTACAAAAGCAAGCAATTGATTAATTGAACATAACATGGCCATTAGTTGAGCTGCGTATCTCTTTCGATGGTCAAATTGGCCACAAGTTTGTTGACTTCTCCGAGAATTTTGCGTTCATTGTACCTTTGCCGTTAATTTTTATAATTTTTTTTTTGAATAAATTTATTATCATTATGCTAGGTCTATATTGGAGCCCTTTGCCGTGCTAATTGATCGCCATGATTTATTTGACATATGCTTTCATGTGTGTATGATGGAGCACTTTGCGACACAGGCTATAAATCTAAATATGGTCTTAGATCAAATCAATGATTGATATTCATTTACAGGGAATTCTTAGGGAATAAATTATATAAATTGGCTCGAGTCAATAGCGTTTGAAAAAAAAAAGTTCTTTGGTTTTTGATAATACCACAGAGGGACATATTATTCGTTCATCACATAAATACCAAAATTTGAGAAAATTTAATAAAAACCAGTAAAGAAATTCCTAAAGTTGGGCGGGGCCGATTTTTTGATACCCTACACCACTTTGCTAAATTAGTTGGGCTCCACATAACAATTAAAGGTTTTTATGGGAGAATTCAATTATTCACCCTATGATTATAATTATAATTTAAAATTCAAAGGACTAAATATGCCGAAGCATTTGTATCTTTTAAATTCGGACTTGTATTGCCCATTTGGTGCACAATTAATTTGAAATCAGACAAAGATATATATGGGAGCTATCTACAAATCTGAACCGATCTCGATAAAATTTGGCAAAGATATTTCTGAGCTGTATTTGACATATTTTCCTGAATATCGTTGTTACGGAGTGTATATTACGGCTGTGGGTAACAAATACAACAAATCGAATGAACAATATATATGGGAGCTATAGCTATATCTGTACCGATCTTCACCAAATTTGGCATACTACCTTCTAGACTCAATTCGGTCATAAGTGCCATATTCCATCCCATTTGGGAAAATATTAGACGTTTGGTGCACAATAAAAGGTAAATCGGACGAAGTTTTATATGGGAGCTATATACAAATCTGAACCGATCTCGATAAAATTTAGCAAATGTATTTCTGAGCTGCATTTGATATATTTCCCCAAATACTGTTGTTACAGAGTGCATATTACGGCTGCGGAGGACAAAAATAATAAATCGGATGAACAATATATATAGGAGCTATAGCTATATCTGAACAGATTTTCACCAAATTGGGCATACTTGTTTCTAAGCTCAATTTGGTCGTAAGTGCCAAATTCCATCCCATTTGGACATATATTACATGTTTTGTGCACAATGGCATATGGAGCTTTATCCAAATCTGAACTGATCTCGATAAAATTTGGGAAAGGTATTTCTGTGCTGCATTTGATATGTTTCCCCAAAAATCGTTGTTACAGAGTAAATATTACGGCTGCGAAGGACAAAAATATCAAATCGGATGAACAATATATATGGGAGCTATAGCTATATCTGAACCGATATGAAGATATGAGAGCTAGATCTACATTTTGACCGATTATCTTTCAATAGGGTTCATCCTTGGATCAAACAAATGATTTGTGTAAAATTTAATCGGTATCGGGCAATAAATGCGACCTGTACTTTTACAAAAATACATGGACATGGACAGACGGACGAACGGATATGCATAAATCGACCCAGAATGTGATTCTATGCAGATCAAAAGGAACTATGGTCTATCTTGTTCCCTTTTGCCTGTTACAAACAAATGCACAAAGGCATAATACCCTGGCCACCTTGTGGTGTGGGGTATAAAAAGCCACAATTTTTGGCTAAAAGTGTTTGAAACTGCCTGTGCTGATCCACGTCTTCGCATAGACCCCATAATCCTCACGACATCGGTAATTCCCATATTTCGGTATTTTGATGATTGTAGCTATATTTTTTAACAGAATTATCTCTAACATGTTAATCATCTGACTTGACCTTCCGACTTGATATTCTGTTTTTTTCACATTTTCAGCTGACTCCTTTTATATTTTGCTGGTTCTCTCCAAAGGATGGAAGATATAAAGGTTAGGCCCGGCCGACCCTTGGAAAAGTCTCAATAAATATAAATTTAAGCCCCCCATATAAACCAACCATCCTTTCCAGAGATTTTTTTGCCCAATTTGTAAGAAAAGTATTGAAATGACCATACCACAATCCAATAAATCAATGCAGCACGTTATGATATCGAATTCATTTCTAAATTGAAAATGTGCAAAACTTTTCTAGTCAGGCGACTAGACTAGAATCATACGATAATCTCTGGTTCTTTAAAAAAAAATAGATAAGTTGCAGTAGACATATAACTGCGTCACAGGTCTGTCATTATCTCTTTTGATTATCACCATTCTCTAATGATTATCGGGCTTCTTTTCCATGAAGTGTTTTGATTTTTATTTTTTCAAATATGCATTTAATAATTTTTGCCTAGAATTGGGCATTCGTGTTGTCTTTGTGTGTCGAATTTTCTTTTCCTACAGCCTTGTCTACTCGGACTGGCCAATTGACCTTACTTTGCAATTCTTCTCTATGTATTCTAGATTTATTTATTTTTTTTAATGACCTTAATATCTGGAGTAGTCATTGTCGCTTGAATATCAGCAAATATTCTTCAACATTTCAAGTGGCTGCTTACGTGGTGATTTGTTTATAATGTTTAAAAATCGCTGATGAAGTCTATGTTTATCTATCAAGTTAATAATAATATTCGGCTACTGTTTTGCCTCTTTTATTAATGGGTGCGGACGTGCAATCGCCTAAAAGCACCTTTCAATATATATTATCCAATAACAATGGGAAATCTCAAGTATATATTGCTTCGAATATTGTTTCTTTTTCAGATAGGTTGTGAAAATGGTGATGTAGATTTTTTTTTATTTGTTGCATAATATAATTTTTGTTGGGCATGAGTATGAAGCAGGTCGATTATGGTTTAGAAATCAGATACCCTGATTTTATCCTAACTTGGCACATAATAATATTAGTATCAAACTTATTTCGAGTTCGAGATGGGTTCAATTTGGAGCCTCACACAAAAAAGCTCAAAATTTTAAATTTCAGTGATTTAAAAAATTTATTAGAGGCATTTCTGGGGACATTTTATAATGTGATGATGTTGGGCGCCACAGGCTAATTATTTTATTTTTTTTTTCGAATATTTCAACATTTGTTGCAGTTCTTGCTGCATTGAATACTCCTTTAAGGACCCACAGAGCATCCTGTATTTTTTAAGAATTTTTTTTTCAAAGACCCACAGAGTAATACCCACAGGACCCACAGAAAATATTTTAGGGAATATTTTTTCAAGGACCAACAGAGAAATAATAGTGGATTTTGAAATAATATTTTTCAAGGACACACAGAGCAATAGTCGTGGATTTTTAAAGAATATTTTTTTAAGGACCCACAGATCGAGGATATTTTAAGGAATATTCTTCTCAAGGACCCACAGAGCACTAGTCGGGGATTTTTAAAGAATACTTTTTTCAGGGACCCCCAAAGCAATGGTCAGGGATATTTTAAAGAATATTTTTTTCAAGGACCCTCCGATTAATATTCGTGGATTTTTAAAGAATATTTTTTTTTCAAGGACCCCAGGAGTAATGATCGTGAGTTTGTAAAGCATATTATTTCAAGGACCCAAACAGCAATAGCCTTGGATTTTTAAAGAATATTTTTTTCAAGGACCCACAGAGCGATAGTCGTGGATTTTTAAAGAATATTTTTCAAGGATTCCAGGAGTAATATTGGTGGATTTTTAAGGAATATTTTTTAAGGATTCCAGGAGAAACATTCGAGGATTTTTAAGGAATATTTTTTTCAGGACTCACAGAGCAATAGCCCTGGATTTTTAAAGAGTATTTTTTTAAGGACTCATAGAGAAATAGTCCTGGATTTTTAAAGAATATTTTTTCAAGGACCCACAGAGCACTAGTCGGGGATTTTTAAAGAATATTTTTTCAAGGATCCACAGAGCAATAGTCGTGGATTTTTAAAGAATATTTTTTTCAAGGACCTACAGAACAATAGTCGTGGATTTTTAAAGAATATTTTTTTCAAGGACCTACAGAGCAATAGTTGTGGATTTTTGAAGAATATTTTTTCAAGGACTACAGGAGTAATAATCGTGGATTTTTAAAAAATATTTTTTTAAGGACCCACAGAGCAATAGTCGAGGATTTTTAAAGCATATTTTTTCAAGGACCCACAGGTCAATAAACAGGGATATTTTAAGCAATATTTTTACAAGGACCCACAGAGCAATAGTCGTAGATTTTTAAGAATATTTTCCATGGTCCCGCAGAAAAAAAATTCTGCATTTTTAAAGAATATTTTTTCAAAAACCCACAGAGCAATAATCGAAAATATTTTAATTATTCATAAATATTTTAAGGAATATTTTTTCAAGGACCAACAGAGTAATAATCGAGGATTTTGAAGTATTATTTTTTCAAGGACTCTCAGAGCAATAGTCGTGGATTTTTAAAGAATATTTTTTAAGGACCCACAAATCGAGGATATTTTAAGAAATATTCTTTTCAAGGACCCACAGAGCACTAGTCGGGAATTTTTAAAGAATATTTTTTCAAGGATCCACAGAGCAATAGTCAATGACTCCAGGATTAATATTCGTGGATTTTTAAATAAAATTTTTCAAGTACCCTCCGATTAATATTCGTGAATTTTTAAAGAATATTTTTTCGAGGACCCACAGAATAATAATCGTGGATTTTTAAAGACTATTTTTCAAGGCCTCACAGAGCAATAATCGTGGATTTTTAAAGAATATTTTTTCAAGGACCCAGAGAGCAATAGTCGTGGCTTTTTAAGAAATATTTTCCAAGGACGCACATATCAACAATTGAGGATATTTTAGGGAATGTTTTTTCAAGGACCCACAGATTAATAATCGTGGATTTTTAAAGGATATTTCTTCAAGGACTCAGAGAGCAAAAGTCATGGAATTTTAAAGAATATTTTTTCCAGGACCCCTGGAGTAATATTCGTGGATTTTTAAACAATATTTTTCAAGGACCCTCCGATTAATATTCGTGAATTTTTAAAGAATATTATTTCGAGGACCAACAGATTAATAATCGTGGATTTTTAAAGGATATTTCTTTAATGACCCAGAGAGCAAAAGTCGTGGATTTTTAACGAATATTTT
Organism: Musca domestica; assembly: GCF_030504385.1. Classification (NCBI taxonomy): domain Eukaryota; kingdom Metazoa; phylum Arthropoda; class Insecta; order Diptera; family Muscidae; genus Musca; species Musca domestica. The sequence goes on along the minus strand of NW_026712240.1, from coordinate 934,117 downwards.
TTCAAGGACCCCAGGAGTAATATTCATGAATTTGTAAAGAATATTCTTTCAAGGACCCACAGAACAAAAGCCGTGGATTTTTAAAGAATATTTTTTGAAGGACCCTAGCACTAATACTCGTGGATTTTTAAATAATATTTTTCAAGGACCCACATGGCAATAATCGTGGATCTTCAAAGAATATTTTTTCAAGGACCATCGGACCAATAATAGTGGAATTTTAAAGAATATTTTTTCAAGGATTATCTGACCAATAATCGTGGATTTTTTAAGATTTTTTTTTCAAGGATCCACAGAACAATAGTCTTCAATTTTTAAAGATTTTTTTGCATGGACCCACAGAACAAGCAATTTTACTTGTTTAATTTATTTTTACGAAGTTGAACATTTGTTGATAAATCTATTCCACCTCTTACTGCGCTGTAAGCGGATTATTTTAATTATTTATAACAGGCCAGCGATAACCGTTTCCCGTGGAATCAATTTTTTTAATTAGCCATTTTTTTGCCCATTGGTCAATAGCTTCCACGTAAAAAAAAACCTCAGCGTGATAGATAACAATATCTTGTAATACCTTTACAGCCAACCGGCAAAGATTTATGACCTCTGAATGCAATCGAAAAAAACCACCAATTTCCCCTATAAAAGCAATGTCTTGCACTGCAATTTCGAACAGTTACATTTCGTTACAATTTCGCCATGAAATTCCTTGCAGTTCTAAGTTTATTTGTTGCCGTTGCAGCGGCTGGCATGATGCCGCCCATGGAACCACGCCTGCCCATATTACCTCTGATGCCCGCCTCGGAGTTGGAAGGACGTATTACCAATGGAGAATTAGCCTCAGCCGGTCAATTTCCCTATCAAGTTGGTTTGAGTTTGAACTTTGGTAATGGCAATGCCTGGTGTGGTGGTACCTTGATTTCGAATCGTTGGGTTCTTACCGCGGCCCATTGTACGGATGGTGCTCAAGGAGTTACCGTGTATTTGGGCGCCATCAACATTAAGGATGACAATGAGAAGGGTCAACAACGTATCTATACCTCCAAGAAGAATATTGTTGTCCACGAGGAATGGGATCCCAGCACCTTGAGCAATGATATCTCCTTGATCAAATTGCCAGTGCCAATTGAATTCAATGATCGCATCCAACCGGCCGCTTTGCCCAAGAAAAATGGTCAATATGCCAGCTATGAGGGAGAATTGGTTTGGGCCTCTGGCTGGGGTAGGGATAGTGATGCTGCCACCAGTGTTTCACCTGTGTTGCGTTACATTCAAGTACCCGTTTTGAAGCTGAGTACCTGCAAGAATTATTATTTGGGTTCGGTTACCGAAAAGATGATCTGCATCAGCGGTAAGGATGGTAAGTCCACTTGCAATGGTGATTCCGGTGGTCCCTTGGTGTACAAGGAGGGTGATGTAAATACTGTTATTGGTGCGACATCCTTTGGCATTGTCTTGGGCTGTGAAAAGGGCTGGCCTGGTGTATTCACCCGTGTCACCGCCTACTTGGATTGGATTGAAGAGCAATCGGGTCTTGTAAATAACTAAATTGTTATTGGATTATAAAATTTAAATTTAAAAAAAATTGAAATAAATTTGCAGACATTAACAGAATCGGAGTTTAAATTTGGGTGTTCAGAGCCAATCTAGGATTTCTCATTTTTTCAAGGACTCACAGAGCAATAGTCGTGGATTATTACAGAATATTTTTTCAAGAACCCGTAGAGCAATAGTCGTGGATTTTTAAAGAATATTTTTTCAAGGACCCACAGATCAATAGTCGTGGATTTTTAAAGAATATTTTTTCAAGAACCCACAGATCAATTGTCGTGGATTTTTAAAGAATATTTTTTCAAGGACCCACAGATCAATAGTCGTGGATTTTTAAAGAATATTTTTTCAAGGACTCACAGATCAATAGTCGTGGATTTTTAAAGAATATTTTTTCAAGGACCCCAAGTCCAATATTCATATATTTTTAAAGAATATTTATGCCAGGACCCACAGAGCAATAGTCTTGGATTTTTAAAGAATATTTTTTCAAGGACCCCAAGTCCAATATTCATATATTTTTAAAGAATATTTATGCCAGGACCCACAGAGCAATAGTCGTGGATTTTTAAAGAAAATTTTTTCCAGGAACGTGGATTAAAAAAAATATTTTCCAAGGACCCGCAGAGCAACGATCTTGGATCTCTAAAAAATATTTTTTCAAGGACCCAATAAGTAATTGTCGTGGATTTTAAAATAATATTTTTTCAAGGATCCACAGAGCAATAATCGTGGATTTAAAAAAAAAATATATTTTTTCAAGGACCTACAGAGGAATATTTGTGGATTTTTAAAGAATATGTTTTCAAGGACCCACAGAGCCATAGTCGTGGATTTTTACAGAATATTATTTTCGAGGACCATCAGTACAATAAAAGTGGATTTTTAAGGAATATTTTGTCAAGGACCACAGAGCAATAGTCGTAGATTTTTCAAAGAATATTATTTCAAGGACTCAGGCTTAATATCCACAGGACCACAGGCCTAATATCCATAGATGTTTAAATAATATTTTTTAAGAATCGACAAAGCAATAATTTTGGAATTTTATTTTTTTTTGTTTTTCAAGGACCTCATGACCAATATTTAAATATTTTTAAAGAATATGTTTTCAAGAACCCAAAAGCAATAACAACTCCAGGAAAATTTTAATTCAAACGATTTATTTTTACGAGTAATCAACGAGTTTATACCATTTATTTGTTGACAACGCCAGATTTCTCGGCGATCCAGTCCAAGTAGGAGGTGACACGGGTGAATACACCGGGCCAGCCCTTTTCGCAACCCAAGGCAATACCGAAGGAGGTGGCACCAATAACGGTGTTGACACCATCGTGCTTGTAAACCAAGGGACCGCCAGAGTCACCATTGCAGGTGGACTTGCCACCCTTGCTGCTGATACAAATCATCTTTTCGGTAACCATACCCAAATAGTAGGTCTTGCAGGTGCTCAACTTCATGACTGGGACTTCGATGTAACGCAACAATGGGGAAACAGAGGTGGCGGCATCACTGTCCTTACCCCAGCCGGAGGCCCAAACCATATCACCTTCATAGGTCGAGTAGTGACCGTCCATCTTGGGCAAAGCAGCGGGTTGGATGCGTTCATTGAATTCCACAACAACGGGCAATTTGATCAAGGAGATGTCATTGCTCAAGGTGCTGGGATCCCAGTGTTCGTGAACAATAATGTTCGACTTGGAGGTGTAGATGCGTTGTTGACCCTTTTCGTTGTCGTCCTTAATGTCAATGGCGCCCAAGTAGACGGTAACACCATCAGCACCATCGGTACAATGGGCAGCGGTCAGGATCCAACGGTCAGAAATCAAGGTACCACCACACCAGGCACCCTGGTTACCGAACACCAAACTCAAACCAACTTGGTAGGGGAATTGACCGGCCTTGGCCAATTCACCGTTGGTAATACGACCTTCCAATTCTTCCATGGGCATAACCGGGACCAATGGAAGGCGTTGTTGGAGTGGTGGCATAACGCCGGCCGAGGCCACGGCCACAAATAAACTTAGAGCGACAAAAGCTTTCATGGTCAATAAATTGACTACTGTCTTGCCCAGCTGCAGTGCTGGAATATTTATAGCAAACTACTCGATGTTTGCAAAATTGAAGTAGAACAACAATGCCAGCGGTTTTTTTTTATCTTATCCATTTGTTCTAGAAACAAATCCAATTGAAAATATTGGTCAGTGCAGGTCGAGCGAACGCATTGTTCAAAACATAAGAGTATAGGCTTGATAATTATGTTATCGTCCCGTGCGGCGAATTGGGTTTTGTTGTTTTGGGGAATTCTAGGAAATCGGATCAGGGTTTTTCTGTTGAGGAAAGACGGGGCAAAAGATCAACTGGACTTCTGCGAATTTTTAAGGATAAGGACCATCTGTCAAGTTATCTATGATGTTTAAAGAGTACTTTTTCTAGGACCATCAGAGCCAAAATGGACACTTTTTAGAAATATTTTTCGAGGACCAACAGATCCATAATCAGATCCAAATACAGAGTCATAGCCGTGTATTTTTAAAGACTATTTTTCAAGGACCCACAGAGCAATATTCGTGGATTTTTAAAGAATATTTGTCCAGGGCCCACAGAGCAATAGCCGTGGATTTTTAAAGAATATTTGTTCAAGGACCCACAGAGCAATATTGGGTTTTTAAAGAATATTTTATTTTTTATTTAAGGACCCACAGATCAATAATCGTGGATTTTTTAAAGAATATTTTTTTAAGGACCCACAGATCAATAATCGTGGATTTTTAAAGAATACTGTTTCAAGGACCCACTGAGCAATAATCGTGGATTTTTAAAGAATATTTTTTCAAGGACCCACAGAGCAATAGTCGTTGATTTTTAAAGAGTATGTTTTCAAGGACCCACAGAGCAATAGTCGTGGATTTTAAAAGAATATTTTTAAGGACCCACAGAGCAATAGTCGTGGATTTTTAAAGAATATTTTTTCATGGACCCACAGAGCAATAGTCATGGATTTTTAACGAATTTTTTTTCAAGGACCCACAAAGCAATTGTCGTGGAGTTTTAAAGAATATTTTTTCAAGGACCCACAGAGCAATAGTCGTTGATTTTTAAAGAATATTTTTTTCAAGGACCCACAGAGCAATAGTCATGGATTTTTAAAGAATATTGGTTCAAGGACCCACAGAGCAATTGTCGTGGACTTTTAAAGAATATTTTCCCAAGGACCCACAGAGCAATAATCGTGGATTTTTAAGAATATTTTTTCAAGGACCCACAGAGAAATTATCGTGAGTTTTTAAAGAACCCACAGAGCAATTGTCGTGGATTTTTAAAGAATAGTTTTCCAAGGACCCACAAAGCAATAATCGTGGATTTTTAAGAATATTTTTTCAAGGACCCATAGAACAATGGTCAGGACTTTTCTTAAGATTTTTAAGAATATTTGTTCAAGGACCCACAGATCAATAGTCAGTACTTTATTTTAAAATTTTTTTAAAGGACACGCAGAACAATTTTTAGAATTTTTAAAGAATATTTTTTCAAGGACCCACAGAACAATAGTCTAGTATTTTTTAAGAATATTTTTCCAAGGACCATAAGAGCCAAAATCGCAGATTTTTAGGAATATTTCTTCAAGGACCATCAGCGCTATAAATATGAAAGGATAATCTATAACTGAAAGGATAATCTATAACTGATTTTTGCTTTGCTGCCGATTAGCTTAACATTTCACAGAATATTCAGTTGCAATATTAACCACCTCCCAATAACAAAAAAAAAAAAAAAAACAAAAACAAAACCAACCTCCGATAAGCTTGAACCTCCCCTCCAATAAAAAAAAGAAAACATAAACACCAGAAATCCCAGCAAATCAAAGTTGCCTCCGATAACCTTATCTCTTGCAAACAATCTAAAATTTTGATTGAATGCGTTTTAATATTTATTTTTTGGGGCTGGCCAATATTTTGGACGATTGCTGGTGGATAAGATAAAAAACTAGTGTAGTTGTAAAGTTGTTGGTAGTTGGACGGAAGCAAAATAACTCCTATATAAACTCCGCCACCAAATCGTTCGGGACAGTAGTCAATTTACTGACCATGAAAGCTTTTGTCGCTCTAAGTTTATTTGTGGCCGTTGCCTCGGCCGGCGTTTTGCCACCAATCCAACAACGCCTTCCATTGGTGCCTGTTATGCCCATGGAGGAGTTGGAGGGTCGCATCACCAACGGTGAATTGGCCAAGGCCGGTCAATTCCCCTACCAAGTTGGTTTGAGTTTGGTGTTCGGTAACCAGGGTGCCTGGTGTGGTGGTACCTTGATTTCCGACCGTTGGATCCTGACCGCTGCCCATTGTACCGATGGTGCTGATGGTGTTACTGTCTACTTGGGCGCCATTGACATTAAGGACGACCATGAAAAGGGCCAACAACGCATCTACACCTCCAAGTCGAACATTATTGTTCACGAACACTGGGATCCCAACACTTTGAGCAATGACATCTCCCTGATCAAATTGCCCGTTGTTATTGAATTCAATGAACGCATCCAACCCGCCGCCTTGCCCAAAATGGACGGTCACTACTCGACCTATGAAGGTGATATGGTTTGGGCCTCCGGCTGGGGTAAGGACAGTGATGCTGCCACCTCTGTTTCCCCACTGTTGCGTTACATCGAAGTCCCAGTCATGAAGTTGAGCACCTGCAAGACCTACTATTTGGGTATGGTTACCGAAAAGATGATCTGTATCAGCAGCAAGGGTGGCAAATCCACCTGCAATGGTGACTCCGGCGGTCCCTTGGTCTACAAGCACGATGGTGTCAACACTGTTATTGGTGCCACCTCCTTTGGTATTGCCTTGGGTTGCGAAAAGGGCTGGCCCGGTGTATTCACCCGTGTCACCTCCTACTTGGACTGGATCGAAGAGAAATCTGGTGTTGTCAACAAATAAACAAATGATATTATTTTGAATACTCGTAAAATATAGAATATATTTATTTACAAAAAAAAAGTAGTATTTGTTTTGAAATATGGGGAGGGGAAGGGGGTGTGTCATAGGGACGGGAATTCAAAATTTTATTAAGGAACAAAAGTTTTGATATTGGGTTTTAAGTGATATTTTTCTAGATCTTAAAACTTAAGTTCAGATTTGATATTTGGAAATCTAAATAAGGGATTTGTTGTAGAAAATTAAAATGTAGGTCTACAGGGTGACATAAAAAACTGCAACAAAGTCAAACGCCATAATTTTTAAATTTTTTTGAATTTTATTGAATGAAAGCAAAAAATGTCGTAAATAGCATCAAATTTTAGAATAAGTTTAGATTTGTTCGAATTGGTCACCTTTGGCACGAATTATCGAATTATCAAGGATCCACAGAGCAATAGTCGTGGATTTTTAAAGAATATTTGTTCAAGGACCCACAGATCAATAGTCAGGACTTTTTTAAATTTTAAAGAATATTTGTTCAAGAACCCACAGAGCAATAGTCGTGGATTTTTAAAGAATATTTGTTCAAGAACTCACACATCAATAGTCAGGACGTTTTTTTTAAATTTTTAAGATTATTTTTCCAAGGACCATAAAAGTCAAAATCAGAGATTTTTAGGAATATATCTTCAAGGACCATCAGCGCTATAAATATGAAAGGATAATCTATAACTGAAAGGTTGATCTATAACTGATCTTTCCTTTGTTGCCGAATTACGATCTTCAAACGGCCAATGAAACCGTTACACGCTGCCCGAATGTTACTCTGCGGTATATTGGCCCATTCCCGGCGAAGCGCTTGCTTGATGTGAACGACATTCTGGTATTTTTTAGTGCCAACCTTGCTTTCCAAAATACTCCAGACACAATAGTCCAACGGATTGGAATCCGGAGATTTTGTTGGCCATTGTGCGCTGAAAATGAAGCGAGGAACCTCCTTTTCGTAATAATTCTTGGGTGGCGTGTGCGGAGTGCGATGATGTTGAGTCCTGTTGGAATGTCCAAGGTCTTCGGCCAAAATGTTTGCGTGCTCAAGGCCTTAATCCACCCTCCAAAATATTTTCGCAATAATATTCGGCATTTATTCTGACGCCACGGTCAATTAATACGAGCGGAGAGCGGAGAGCGGCCATCGGCTGTTATGGCGGCCCACCCCATCACCATGGCCGGCGCTTGAGTTTTGCTGGCCAACCGAAGGTGTTGGAATGTCCAAGGTCTGCGGCCAAAATGTTTGCGTGCCCAAGGCCTTAATACACCCTGCAGAATACTTTCGCGATAATATTCGGCATTTATTCTGATGCCACGGTGGATTAATATGAGCGGAGAGCGACCATCGGCTGTTATGGCGGCCCTCACCATCACCATGGCCGGCGCTTGAGTTCTGCTGGCCAACCGAAGGTGCACATTTTCAGCTGACCTCTTAGGCAAGTAAACACGATAATTTTGTTTGTTTACAAACTGCTGGACAACGAATGGTTTTTCATCGGGGACGAATGTTTTCTCAGACGGAGACGGAAAACCAAATTCGCCAGTTCACCAATTTCGGCCAAGCGAAGCCACTCTTTAGCTTTTTTGAGTCTATTTTTTTCTTTTACTTTTTTACCCTCCACTTTTATACCCTCCACCTTGGAAAGGTAGACCCCATAAAGTATATACCGTCTGTCTGTCCGTCTGTCTGTTGAAATCACGATACAGCCGACATTATTTGACGTAGAGCACCAAAATTTAGCAGAGCAATTTGTATTGTGTCTAGGATGGTTGGTATTGAAAATGAGATATATCGGTTCACGTTTTGGTATAGTCCCCATATAAAGGTACCTCCCGATATTCGGTATTTTGATGATTTATGCCACATTTTTTCACGGATTTGTCTGAAAATTGGTATTTGTAGGTCATGACGAGTCCCAGTTCGTGTGGCGAGACATTGCATGTATAGGTCCACGCTTTGGTATAGCCCCCATATAACGATACCTCCCGGTATTCGGCATGTTAATGGTTTTTGCCACATTTCTTCGCAGATTTGTCTGAAAATTGGCATTTGTAGGTCATAATGGGTTCTAGCTCCTTTGGCGAAACATCGCATGTTAAGGTCCACGATTTGGTATAGCCCCCATATAACGGTACCTCCCGATATTCGGCATTTTAATGGTTTTTGCCAATTTTTTTCATGGATTTGTCTAAAAATTAGTATTTGTTGGTCATAATGGGTTCTAGCTCCGGTGGCGAAACCCATATAACGATACCTCCCGATATTCGGCATTTTAATGGTATTTATCACATTTCTTCGCAGATTTGTCTAGAAATTGGTATTTGTTGGTCTTAATGGGTTCTAGCTCTTTTGGCGAAACACTGTATGTATAGGTCCACGATTTTGTATAGCCTCATATAGCCGTATTCCCGATATTTAGAATTTTGATGATTTTTGGCACATTTTTCCATGAATATGTCTAAAAATTGATATATGTGGGTCATAATGGGCTCTAATGTTTCCTTTACCCTAAGGTGGAGGGTATTAAAATTTTGGCCCGGCCGAACTTAATGTTTTTTACTTGTTGAAATTTCAATGGCTTTACCCCGAGCTTATTTTTCAATATTTGCCGAATGGAAAATGGCGATATGTTCAGCTCACGAGCCATTTTTCGGCCACTGCGACGCAGGTTTCGATCAAGTCGCTTCTTTACTTTTCGAACAATTTCTGTTGATGTTGCTGTTGTCTTCCGTCCACTTCCTTGACATATGTCGGGCTACGCTACCAGTATCCTAGTAGCACGGTAACGAGCAATGGTACGAGACACAAAAGATTTATTCACATTTAAATGCTGGAGTGCCCTAACCGTAGCCACTTGTGGTTTTCCAGCCAAATATAAAGAAATCACCCCATCACGCTTGAATTCCGAATCACGAATAACTTTTTTTCTGGAAAATTCTCAGCAAAATGCCTTTGTGCGCTTGTAAACAATATAATGAGCTGTCACTGGAATAATTTTAACAGCTGTCGGACGAGTGGCTTGGAAGTGACCGAAGTTTGAAGTTGGTCGCCGTTTTTTCATCTAGACCTATGCAAAATTGTGTCTTAGCAAAAAATTCGTCAAAAGTATTTAAAAATACTTCCGACATATTTTCCAAAATAAAAATTAGCCGCATATATATTTTGAGGTACGGAAAATTAATTTCCAAAAAATATTCAGATTATTTTTTTGTTGTGTTCAGGGTAAGGATCATATGAAGAGTTACCGGTCAATCTTCACTACTTTTTTTTATTTATTATTAAAAATTGACCAAACGTTGTTGACTTATTGTCGGCACAAAGAAATATGTAGAACGCTGATAACGACGTCAGCAGTTTGGCACACGTTTGGATTAACAAAAAATAAATATCAAAGAAGCTTGTCTGGGCCTTAAAGAGCTGCAGATAAAAGTTGTGCCACGCACCTCTAACATTTTAGATAGCGGCAATAAATATTTTCGGGCAAAATAAAATCGAGTGACATGCAAAAAAATACCAAATATTGAAAATTAAATCGATGCTAATCTCCAAAAACGAAAAAAAAAATATTTTGAAAAAATAGAATAATTTCTATTTTGATAATTTTCTTTATCAAGTGATTTAGGAAGAGAGGGGGTTAAGGGAGGGAGAGGGATGTGGGAAATAGTCGTGTATTTGAAATCACAATTCGAGACAAATGTTTGCTGACCACATTCTTTTTGGCACAGTCCAAAGGGAATGGATAAGATAAAGTGCAGTTCATGCATTTCGCGGGAAACATTCTAGACTTTTTGGCCGTTTTGTTGTTGTGGCCTTGCTATAAAAACCAGTGCACCCGCCAGGGAGCAGTCAGTCAGATAATTCTCTGTGAAAAGATTTGACAATGAAAGCATTTGTGGCTCTAAGTTTGTTTGTGACCGTTGCCTCGGCTGGCGTTATGCCACCAATTCAACCACGTCTCCCTTTGGTGCCTGTCATGCCCTTGGAGGAGTTGGAGGGACGCATTACCAATGGTGAATTGGCCAAGGCCGGCCAATTCCCCTATCAAGTTGGTTTGAGTTTGGTGTTCGGTGACAAGGGTGCCTGGTGTGGTGGTACCTTGATTTCCAACCGCTGGATCTTGACCGCTGCCCATTGTACCGATGGTGCTGATGGTGTTACCGCCTATTTGGGCGCCATTGACATTAAGGACGACCATGAAAAGGGTCAACAACGCATCTACACCTCCAAGTCGAACATTGTTATTCACGAACACTGGGATCCAAGCACCTTGAGCAATGACATCTCCCTGATCAAATTGCCCGTTGTTATTGAATTCAATGAACGCATCCAACCTGCTTCCTTGCCCAAGATGGATGGCCACTACTCAACCTATGAAGGTGATATGGTTTGGGCTTCAGGCTGGGGTAAGGACAGCGATTCGGCCACCACTGTTTCGCCCTTGTTGCGTTACATTGAGGTTCCCGTCTTGAAACAAAGCACCTGCAGAACTTACTATTTGGGTGTTGTGACTGACAAGATGATCTGTATCAGCGGCAAGGATGGCAAGTCTACCTGCAATGGTGACTCTGGTGGTCCTTTGGTCTACAAGCATGATGGTATCAACACCGTTATTGGTGCCACCTCCTTTGGTATTGCCTTGGGTTGCGAAAAGGGCTGGCCTGGTGTATTCACCCGTGTCACCTCGTACTTGGATTGGATCGCCGAGAAATCTGGTGTTGTCAACAAATAAAATGTGAATTTTCAGATTTTTTTTCGAAAATAAATTAAATTGATTAACCGAACTGTGGCTTTATAAACGTTAGGGAAAGGGTCCCCCACCCCTCAGATATTTCAGATATTTTCAAGGACCACCAGACAATTAGACGCAGATTCTTTAAAGAATATTTTTTAAGGGCCATCAGACCTTTAAACTTAGATTTTTTAATAAATATTTTTCAAGGGCCATCAGGCCTTTTAACGTGGATTTTTTAAAGACTATTTTTCAAGGGCCATCAGGCCTTTAAACGTGGATTTTTTAAAGAATATTTTCCAAAGACCCTCAGGCCTTTAAACGTGGATTTTTTAAAGAATATTTTCCAAAAACCCTCAAGATTTTTTAAAGAATATTTTCCAAAGACCCTCAGGCCTTTAAACGTGGATTTTTTAAAGAATATTTTCCAAAAACCCTCAAGATTTTTTAAAGAATATTTTCCAAAGACCCTCAGGCCTTTAAACGTGGATTTTTTAAAGAATATTTTCCAAAGACCCTCAGGCCTTTAAACGTGGATTTTTTAAAGAATATTTTCCAAAAACCCTCAAGATTTTTTAAAGAATATTTTCCAAAGACCCTCAGGCCTTTAAACGTGGATTTTTTAAAGAATATTTTCCAAAAACCCTCAAGATTTTTTAAAGAATATTTTCCAAAGACCCTCAGGCCTTTAAACGTGGATTTTTTAAAGAATATTTTCCAAAAACCCTCAAGATTTTTTAAAGAATATTTTCCAAAGACCCTCAGGCCTTTAAACGTGGATTTTTTAAAGAATATTTTCCAAAAACCCTCAAGATTTTTTAAAGAATATTTTCCAAAGACCCTCAGGCCTTTAAACGTGGATTTTTTAAAGAATATTTTTTAAGGGGCATCAGGCCTTTAAACGTGGATTTTTAAAGAATATTTTCCAAAGACCCTCAGGCCTTTAAACGTGTATTTTTTAAAGAATATTTTCCAAAGACCCTCAGGCCTTTAAACGTGTATTTTTTTAAAGAATATTTTCCAACAACCCTCAAGATTTTTTAAAGAATATTTTCCAAAGACCCTCAGGCCTTTAAACGTGGATTTTTTAAAGAATATTTTTTAAGGGGCATCAGGCCTTTAAACGTGGATTTTTAAAGAATATTTTCCAAAGACCCTCAGGCCTTTAAACGTGGATTTTTTAAAGAATATTTTCCAAAGACCCTTAGGCCTTTAAACGTGGATTTTTTAAAGAATATTTTCCAACGACCCTCAGGCTTTTAAACGTGGATTTTTTAAAGAATATTTTTCATGGGCTATCAGGCCTATAAACGTGGATTTTTTAAAGAATATTTTTCAAGGGCCATCAGGCCTTTAAACATGGATTTTTTAAAGAAAAATTTCCAAGGGCCATCAGGCCTTTAAACGTGGATTTTTTAAAGAATATTTGCCAACGACCCTCAGGCCTTTAAACGTGGATTTTTTAAAGAATATTTGCCAACGACCCTCAGGCCTTTAAACGTGGATTTTTTAAAGAATATTTGCCAACGGCCATCAGGCCTTTAAACGTGGATTTTTTAAAGAATATTTGCCAACGACCCTCAGGCCTTTAAACGTGGATTTTTTAAAGAATATTTGCCAACGACCCTCAGGCCTTTAAACGTGGATTTTTTAAAGAATATTTTTCCAAGGGCCATCAGGCCTTTAAACGTGGATTTTTTTAAAGAATATTTGCCAACGACTCTCAGGCCTTTAAACGTGAATTTTTTAAAGAATATTTGCCAACGACCCTCAGGCCTTTAAACGTGAATTTTTTAAAGAATATTTTTTGCAAGGGCCATCAGGCCTTTAAACGTGGATTTTTTAAAGAATATTTGCCAACGACCCTCAGGCCTTTAAACGTGGATTTTTTAAAGAATATTTTTCCAAGGGCCATCAGGCCTTTAAACGTGGATTTTTAAAGAATATTCTTCCAAGGGCCATCAGGCCTTTAAACGTGGATTTTTTAAAGAATATTTGCCAACTACCCTCAGGCCTTTAAATGTGGATTTTTTAAATAATTTTTTCCAACGACCCTCAGGCCTTTAAACCTAGATTTTTTAAAGAATATTCTTCCAAGGGCCATCAGGCCTTTAAACGTGGATTTTTTTTAAAGAATATTTGCCAACGACCCTCAGGCCTTTAAATGTGGATTTTTTAAATAATTTTTTCCAACGACCCTCAGGCCTTTAAACCTAGATTTTTTAAATAATATTTTTCCAAGGGCCATCAGGCCTTTAAACGTGGATTTTTTAAAGAATATTTTTCCAAGGGCCATCAGGCCTTTAAACGTGGATTTTTTTAAAGAATATTTGCCAACTACCCTCAGGCCTTTAAATGTGGATTTTTTAAAGAATATTTGCCAACTACCCTCAGGCCTTTAAACCTAGATTTTTTAAAGAATATTTTCCAAAGACCCTCAGGCCTTTAAAGGTGGATTTTTTAAAGAACATTTTCCAACGACCCTCAGGCCTTTAAACGTGGATTTTTTAAAGAATATTTTCCAAAGACCCTCAGGCCTTTAAACGTGGATTTTTTAAAGAATATTTTTCAAGGGCCATCAGGCCTTTAAACGTGGATTTTTCAAGGGTCATCAGGCTAGATTTTTTTTCGTTTTTTTTTTTTTTTTTTGTATAAAATTTTATTAGTTTTAAAAATAAATAAATATCATTTATTTGTTGACAACGCCAGATTTCTCTTCGATCCAGTCCAAGTAGGAGGTGACACGGGTGAATACACCGGGCCAGCCCTTTTCGCAACCCAAGGCAATACCGAAGGAGGTGGCACCAATAACGGTGTTGACACCATCGTGCTTGTAGACCAAGGGACCGCCGGAGTCACCATTGCAGGTGGACTTGCCATCCTTGCCGCTGATGCAGATCATCTTGTCGGTAACGGAGCCCAAGTAGTAGGTCTTGCAGGTGCTTTGCTTCAATACGGGAACTTCAATGTAACGCAACACAGGGGATACAGAGGTGGCGGCATCACTGTCACGACCCCAGCCGGAGGCCCAGACCATATCACCTTCATAGGTCGAGTAGTGACCGTCCATCTTGGGCAAGGCAGCGGGTTGGATGCGTTCATTAAATTCAATAACAACGGGCAATTTGATCAAGGAAATGTCGTTGGTCAAAGTGCTGGGTTCCCAGTGTTCGTGAACGATAATGTTCGACTTGGAGGTGTAGATGCGTTGTTGACCCTTTTCGTTGTTGTCCTTGATGTCGATGGCGCCCAAGTAGACGGTAACACCATCAGCACCATCGGTACAATGGGCAGCGGTCAAGATCCAGCGGTTGGAAATCAAGGTACCACCACACCAGGCACCCTGGTTACCGAACACCAAACTCAAACCAACTTGATAGGGGAATTGACCGGCCTTGGCCAATTCACCGTTGGTAATACGTCCTTCCAATTCTTCCATGGGCATAACGGGCACCAAGGGAAGGCGTTGTTGTAGTGGTGGCATAACGCCAGCCGAGGCTACGGCCACAAATAAACCAAGAGCTAGTATCACTTTCATTGTCAACGATTAGAGAAAATTGACTGATTTATGTGGTCAACAAACGCCACTTTTATATGAAAAATTTTGGCAATTTTCAATATCGGCTATCTTATCCGCCAACCTTAGACTTTCAAGTGTAAGGTTGGTTGTTGGCATTCTCCCCGTTAAAAACTAAAACCACACTATCTCTTTACATTGATAAGCTAACACAGGAAATTACCAAAAAAAAAACTTAGGCCCACTTCAAGATATCCCCGGAATTATCAATTTTTGTCAATGTACGTTGGGCGAAGTATTGGCCCCTGTGCGGTGATAAGGGTCGGCAGTAGTAGTAGTTATTAATCCATAAGTTCTTTGCTGAACTTAGAAGGCCAATAAGGGCGTCACACTTTACCTTATCACCATCGATCCTCAAGAGTTTCATGGGAATTTTCAGCCGATTTTTTAGTTAATGATTATGATGAAATAAGAATACCAAAAATATAAGACCCTGATGGTCCTTGGAAAAATACTCTTTAAAAAATCCACGTTTATTCGTCTGAGAGTCCTTGGAAAAATATTCTTTAAAAAATCCACGTTTATTCGTCTGAGAGTCCTTGGAAAAATATTCTTTAAAAAATCCACGTTTATTCGTCTGAGAGTCCTTGGAAAAATACTCTTTAAAAAATCCACTTTTATTGATCCGAGAGTCCTTGGAAAAATATTCTTTAAAAAATCCACTTTTATTGATCCGAGAGTCCTTGGAAAAATATTCTTTAAAAAATCCACGTTTATTGGTCTGGCGGTCCTTGAAAAAATATTCTTTAAAGAATCCACGTTTATTGATCTGGCGGTCCTTGAAAAAATATTTTTTAAAAAATCCACGTTTATTGGTCTGGCGGTCCTTGAAAAAATATTCTTTAAAAAATACACGTTTATTGATCTGGCGGTCCTTGAAAAAATATTTTTTAAAAAATCCACGTTTATTGGTCTGGCGGTCCTTGGAAAAATATTCTTTAAAAAATCCACGTTTATTGGTCTGAGAGTCCTTGGAAAAATATTCTTTAAAAAATCCACGTTTATTGGTCTGGCGGTCTTTGGAAAAATATTCTTTAAAAAATCCACGTTTATTGGTCTGGCGGTCTTTGGAAAAATATTCTTTAAAAAATCCACGTTAAGGGCCTGATGGTCCTTTAAAAAATAAATATTCTAAATTTCTTTTTTTTTTAAAATATTCTTTTACAAATTCACGTTTAGGGGCCTGATGGTCCTTGAAAAAATATTATTTAAAAAATCCAGGTTTAAAGGCCTGATGGTCCTTGAAAAAAAAATTCCTTAAAAAATCCAAGTTTAAGGGCCTAATGGTCCTTGAAAAAATATTCGTTAAAAATTCCACGTTTATTGGTCTGAGAGTCCCTTTCTTAAAAAAAATCCACGTTTAAGGGCCTGATGGTCCTTGAAATAATATTCCTTAAAATATCCACGTTTATTGGTCTGAGAGTCCTTAAAAATAATTTTGAAAAATCGACGATTACTGACGCGAGGTCCGTTCTCCTCTAAACCGTTTTTCGAAATGAATAATTTTCTTTTCAATTCTCAATCTCGTGCCGTTATTGGTTTTTCCTATTACGACAACCTATACCAACATTTTCTACGAACCTATTTAATTTCCCATTTGGTGGCCTTATCTCGGAAGCAGGTCACCAATGGGTTTGCTGATAACCCATCGGAAATTAATAACTACAATTACCAATGTTTGATTCTTTATCAAATTGGTAGGGAATAATTGGGAAAAGACCAATAACTGAACCTTACAGCATATTTTTATGGTACAAGCTGCTGGATAAGATAAGACGAATGCTGCGCTAATTTGCTCTGCCAAATTCCCATAAGTTCTCCAACTATAAATACCCTGAAATTGCAGCGGAAACATCAGTCAATTTTTCAACTTCCTTTCGCAATGAAATCCCTAATTGTTCTAAGTTTGATTGTGGCTACGGTCTCGGCTGGTATAGTGCCACCAATTCTCGAACGTCTTCCTGCCATCCCAGTAATGCCTCTTCCAGAATTCGAGGGACGTATTACCAACGGTGAATTTGCCAGGGCTGGGCAATTTCCCTATCAGGTAGGATTGAGTTTGGCCTTTGGCGAAGATACTTTCTGGTGTGGCGGTACTTTGATATCAAATCGTTGGATTTTAACAGCTGCCCATTGTACAGATGGCGCTGATGGTGTCACAATTTACTTGGGCGCCATTGATGTTCGCACCCACAATGAAAAGGGTCAACAACGGATCTACTCCTCCAAATTGAACATTATTGTCCACGAACAATGGAATGGCGAAACAATGGCCAATGACATCTCTCTCATCAAAATGCCTGTGATTATTGAATTCAATGATCGCATCCAACCGGCTGTTTTACCCAAGAAGAATGGCCAATATTCGTCATATGAAGGGGAATTGGTTTGGGCCTCCGGCTGGGGCAGAGACAGTGATGAGGCCTCATCTATTTCTCAATTCTTGCGTTACATTGAAGTGCCCGTCATGAAGCAGAGCACCTGCAATACCTATTATTTGGGATCGATTAGCGAAAAGATGATCTGCATCAGCACCAAGGGTAAGAAGTCAACATGTAATGGCGATTCTGGTGGTCCCTTGGTCTACAAGCAGGATGGTGAGAATGTTGTTATTGGTGCTACCTCGTTTGGCATTAAATTGGGTTGTGAAAGCGGTTGGCCTGGTGTGTTCACCCGTGTCACCTCCTACTTGGACTGGATCGAGGAGAAAACGGGCATTGTTAATAATTAAAGTGTGAATGGAATTTTAATTAAATAAACATAACATATTGTATAAATGAATTTTTAATGATGTTCTTCTGGAAGGGCTGAGGTCGTGATATTTTATAAATCCTTTAAATTTAAAAAAATCGAATTCGAGCCTACGTGCTCGCTATCCTCCTGAAAGATTATTCCCATAAACAATATTTTGCTTTAAACACACATTTTAAAAAAAATGTCGATCAGGAGTTGTGAGACTTAAAAATTAAAAAAATCAAAATTTTAAAAAATCTGAAAAAAGTCCTTCAAAAAATACTCTAAAAAAATCTGAGAGTCCTTTAAAAAAATCAAAACAAACCAATAGTCCTTAACTTTTTTTTAAAAAATATAGGAAATATGGCTCCTTTAGAACTTCAAAAATTATTTTAAGACGCCATGAAGAAAGCTCTGCTGATTCTTTAAAAACATTTTTAAAACAATTCCCTCTCGTAGTCCTTCGAAAAATACTCTGAAAATGTGATAGTCCTTGAAAAAATGTTTTAAATTTGTTCCCTTCAAAAATGTTTTTTAAGAAATTTGAGAGTCCTATAAAAATCCATACAAGTCCTCAAAAAATTGTTTAAAATCCACGATATGTGGCACTCATTGTTCTTTAAAACAACTATTTTTGAGAGTCACGAAGATAGCTCGGCTGGTACTTCAAACATATGGTTTAACAATTCACAGTTTGGGTTGTGGTAGTTTGTTTTCCAAGAAATCATACTAAGTAGCTTGGATATAAATATTTTTCTTCAAAGTATGAACAATTGGTAGTTTTAATAGTCCTCCATAAAAATCTGAATTGGAGATAACTGTTAGTCGTTCAAAAAAATATCTTTAGGAAACTCACAATAGGTTGCTCTGATGGTACTCTAAAAAACTTCTTTAAATAATTGATAATTTTGATACTGTTATTGATAATAAAATGTTCTTCAAAAATCCATAATTGCTACCTCTAATAGTCCTGGGAAAAATATTTTTAAAAAATTATGAGACCTTCAAAATTTAATTTAAAAGTTAAAGATTTTAAAAACAAACAAAAATTTAAGGGCCCTTGAAAAAATATTCTTTAAAAATCCTCGACTATTTCTCTGTAGGTCCTTGAAAAAGTATTCTTTAAAAATCCACGTTTATTAATCTGTGGCTCCTTCAAAAATTATTCTTAAAAATCCACGACTATTGCTCTGTGGGTCCTTGAAAAAATATTCTTTAAAAATCCACGACACTTGCTCTGTGGGTCCTTGAAAAAGTATTCTTTAAAAATCCACGTTTATTAATCTGTGGGTCCTTGAAAAATTATTCTTAAAAATCCACGATTATTGCTCTGTGGGTCCTTGAAAAATTATTCTTAAAAATCCACGATTATTGCTCTGTGGGTCCTTGAAAATTATTCTTAAAAATCCACGATTATTGCTCTGTGCGTCCTTGAAAAATATTCTTTAAAAATCCACGACTATTGCTCTGTGGGTCCTTGAAAAATATTCTTTAAAAATCCACGACTATTGCTCTGTGGGTCCTTGAAAAAATATTCTTTAAAATCCACGACTATTGCTCTGTGGGTCCTTGAAAAAATATTCTTTAAAAATCCACGACACTTGCTCTGTGGGTCCTTGAAAAAATATTCTTTAAAAATCCACGAAACTTGATCGGTGGGTAATTGAAAAAATATTCTTTAAAAATCCACGACACTTACTCTGTGGGTATTTTAAAAATATTCTTTAAAAATTCACGACTATTGCTCTGTGGGTATTTGCAAAAATATTCTTCAAAAATCCACGACTATTGCTCTGTGGGTCCTTGAATAAATATTCTTTAAAAATCCTCGAATATTGCTCCGTGGGTCTTTCAAATATATTCTTTAAAAATCCATGATTATCGCTCGATGTCCTCGAAAAAATTCTAAAAAATGACGCATGTAGCTCTGATAGTCCCCCAAAAATATTATTTAAAACCATTACTAGTGTCCATAATAATCCTTGAAAACATATTTTTAAAAATTCAAATCCTTGACAAATATTAAAATCAAACATTAGATCTAATAGTCCTTGATTTTTTCCTTCAAAATTCACGGATTGTGACTCTAACATTCCTTACAAATTTTTCTTGAAAATCGACGATTAGTGGCTCTAAAAAAATCCATATTTTTGGCTTTTATGGTCCTTGAATAAATGTTCTTCAAAATCCACAAATAGTGGCTCTGGTGGTCCATGAAAAAATATTCTTGAAAAAACACAATTTTTGGCTCTAATAATCCTTGAAGAAATATTTTTAAACATCTATGTTTTTTGGCTTTGTTGGGCTTGATAAAATATTCTCAAAAATGTACGACTCAGTAATCCACGATGGATTAAGTCCTTCAATAATATTCCTAAAAAATCAACTATTTTTGGATCTAATAGTCCTTGACAAATACTTTTAAAATTCCACAATTTGTGGCTCTAGTAGCCCTTGAAAAAGTTTTTTTTAAAAAAAAATATATTTTCTAATAGTCCTAGAAAAAAGTACGATAATTTTTGTTCTGCAGGTCCTTAAAAACATATTTTTTTCTGTTGGCCATTTAAAAAAAATATATATATTTAAAAATTCTCGATATGGGGCTGTGATGGTACTCAAAATAATATTATTTTAAATTCACGATTTTTGACCCTGAATGTCCTTAAAAATCCATTATTAGTGGCTCTAATAATCCTTGAAAAAATATTCTTAAAAATCCACAATTAGTGACTTTGATGATCTTTGATAAAATATTCTTTAAAAACTCATGTCTGTGGCTCTAAAGGTTCTTTAAAAATCCACCCCCGTAGCTCTGATGGTCCTTGAAAACATATACATAAAAAATGCACGTCGTCCTTAAAAAAATCCTAACAAATTCATTTTTTTGGTGAGTATTAATGATCTTTGAAAAAAAAAATCTTCTCAAAATATCTATATTTATAAAAAAAATGTTCTTCAATTGTATTTTTTTTTAATCTTTCATAGATGGCTCGGTTAGTCCGCCAGAAACATTCGCATAAAATCTGGGACTATTAGTCGTTGAAATATTACTCTTAAAAGATCAAGATTTAAAGCTTTCGGGTCCTTAAACAATTTTTTGGAAAGCCTATGATTGTTGACCCGTGTGTCGTACCTTCGAAACATATTCTTAAAAATCCAAATAGTTGATATTTTTAAATTTATTGTAAATTATTAAAAAGTGTGTGTTTATAATTCGCGGCGTAATTCATAAATGGAATTTCACAAATTTTCATTAAATCAAGGGAAATCCAATTAGTTGGCCAGCCGATAAGGCAAAATAATCTCAAGTGGGGGTCAATAAAAGTGTGTTCAATCGTGTTTTACAATAGGTTAAGTTTGAAAATTATTCAAAATGTTTTATGGCAGATAAGAAGTTAATTCGTTATTAGAAGACAAAAACATACTCATTGAGGTGGGAAATTTTGGTCAAGGGAAATCCAATTTTCCTGCAAACCAATAAATTAAACAAATTAAAAAGTATCAGTCGCTTTTTCCGAGAGATGTATACCCCCAGCCTTGAGTTATGATTATTCAAACTGTTGACCCATTAAGGGGAGATTCCGAAGCAGTTGGCCAGTATTGTGCAAATTTTTGGAAAATGTGGAATATGCGTGAGGTAACAAATATAGCGGACAGAAATATTCCGATTTATTTAATACAGATAAAAATATTGGTACGTGCAAAGTTTAAAGGAAATCAAACATATATATCCAATTTTATACGAAATCATAAATTCCGATTAATCGCGTATTTATATCAGATTTCTTGCTAAGGGAAATATTTATAGAATCGCTGACTTGTTTCGCAATTATGAAAGATATAAGTATTGGAAATTTGTAACATATCTTGTGCTGAGAGATTTGCCAAGTCTAAATGGAATCGGATATTAATTTTACATCTTATGGAGTGGACCGATATTGTTCATTTTCGCACCTGACCTAGCACTGATTCAATTATTAGGATTTGCAATGTTGGAGAAAAATCGGATTATCCTTTCTCTTTCTGTGCAGTAAATTATTTTCTTTGAAAATATCGACATTTTGTGTGGGAGGTACCAGAAGGAGTGGGCCGATATTGCTCATCTCCGAACTCGATCTAATTCTGACAATAATATTACTATATAACAAGTTTGAATCAAATCGGATACTCCCTTCGAGAGTTATCGTGCGCACCAGCCAGTCAGACAGATGGACGGACGGACATCGCTAGATCGCCTCCAAATGTACTGACACGGATTTGTCCAAAGACACCTAGGGCCTAAAAACGTTATTTCTATAAGGCACGTTTTGGCCGTATCAAATGATATATACCCTCTCTAGCCATATGGCTGAGGGTATAACAAGTACAAAACGAAAACCTAAATATTCAATGTTCTGGCCGCCGAAGCTAGAGCCCATTATGAACTACAAATGCCAACTTTTAGATAAATCAGTGGAAAAATGCGGCAAAAATTACCAAAATACCGAATATCCCGAGGTACTATTATGTG
This sequence comes from Musca domestica, assembly GCF_030504385.1. Lineage (NCBI taxonomy): Eukaryota > Metazoa > Arthropoda > Insecta > Diptera > Muscidae > Musca > Musca domestica. The sequence continues at coordinate 912,052 of NW_026712240.1, read as the reverse complement.
GGGGGCTACGTCGATCTATACAGGGTGAGATGAAAAAACTGCAATCAACTTCAGACTGCTGTCATTTCTAAGCCACTCGTCCGACAGCTGTTAAAATTATTCCAGTGACAGCTCATTATATTATTTACAAGCGTACAAAAGCATTTTGGTGAGAATTTTCCAGAAAAAATCTTATTCGCGATGGAATTCAAGCGTGATAGTGTGACTTCTTTATATTTGGCTGGAAAACCACAAACCAAGTGGATATCGTTAGAGCACTCCAGCATTTAAATGTGAATAATCTTTTGTGTCTCGTACCATCGCTCGTTATCGCATTACTCGTAGCGACGTCAGGGAAGTGGGCGGAAGACACCAGCAACATCAGCAAAATGGTTCGAGAAGTAAAGAAGCGGATTGATTGAGACCTGCGTCGCAGTGCCCGAAAAATGGCTCGTGAGATGAACATTTGGCAATATTAAATTCGGCATGTATTGGAAAATGAGTTCGGGGTAAAGCCATTGAAATTCCAAAATATGCAAGAACTTACACCGCAACAGAAAGAAAATATACTTAAAGGAGCTAACGAGTCGCTTCGCTGGGCCGAACGAAAGTGGTAAACTGCCGAATATAGTTTTCTCCGTCTCCGATGAAAAAACATTCGTTGTCCAGCAGTTTGTAAACAAACAAAATTGTCGTGTTTACTTGCCAAAGGGGTCAGCTGAAAATGTGCACCTTCGGTTGGCCACCAGAACTCAAGCGCCGGCCATGGTGGTGGTGTGGGCCGCCATAACAGCCGATGGTCGCTCTCCGCTCGTATTAATCGACCGTGACATAAGAATAAATGCCGAATATTTTAGCGAAAATTTTCTGGAGGGTGCATTAAAGCCTTGGGCACGCAAACATTTTTGCTGCAGACATTAGACATTTCAACAGGACTCAGCACCATCGCACTCAGCATGCGCCACCCATGAATGGTTACAAAATGAGGTTCCTCGCTTCATTTCCAGCGCATAATGACCACCAAAATCTCCGGATACTAATCCGTTGGATTATTGTATGGACTGGAGTATTTTGGAAAGCAAGGTTGGTACTAAAAAATACCAAGTGTCGATCACCTCAAGCAAGCGCTTCGCCGGGAATGGGCCAAAATACCGCAGAGCAACATTCGGGCAGCGTGTGAAGGTTTCATTGGCCGTTTGAAGGCCATAATTCGTGCCAAAGGTGACCAATTCGAACAAATCTTAACTTATTCAAAATTTGATGTTATTTCCGACATTTTTGCTTTCATTCAATAAAATTAAAAAAAAAATGTAAAATTATAGCGTTTGAATTTGTTGCAGTTTTTTATCTCACCCTGTAGTAAAATACACTATATACCTAAAATGCAAGGATTTCAAGTAATCTCAATCTGAAAAAAATTTGTAAACACACAGTTTTAAATTTAAATATATAATTCGAACGAAATTTTCTTAAAAACTTTCATAAAAAAATAAAACAAATTTTATTATTAAAATTCAAAATTTATTTAATTACATAGCAAATTTTCACTTTTTTCGAAAAAAAAAAAAACACAAACGGTTCAAGTGACCAGCAGGTACGGGAGGTACCGATATATGGCGGCTATATTAAAACGTGGGCCGATATATCTCATTTTCAATACCAACCATCCTAGACACAATACAAATTGTTCTGCCGAATTTTTAAGCTCTACATCAAATAATGTGGGCTGTATCGTGATTTCAACAGACAGACAGACGGAGGGACATCCTTAAATCGACTTTGAATATTATGCTCACCATGAATACATATACTTTAAGGTGTTTACGAGGAATATTTAGGGATGCTACAAACGGTATAACAAAGTTAATATACCCTCCTTTTCAAGGTGAATGGTATAAAATAGCATTCCCATGTTGGGGCATCATAAAAATTTAATAAAAAATTTGAGGCTACCTTTTTGAAAACAAAAGACTTAAGAAACAAGAACCAGTGTCTCAAACATCATCTGATGAAAACGATTGACTCCCCAGCTGATGATTACGTTCGGAATTACAAAACTATGCATGTCTGCCTATACAAAATTTAAGTGTCAAATTTAAATGCCTGGCAAATATAACCTAACAAAATCAGTGATAATATCTGCAATAAATGAAAACAAATGCCAGGTACTTGAAGAAAATTGGAAAAGCCCTCCTTAACATTACCCTTTATAATTATATATATCAATAAATAAATAAAAACTGATATAAACACATGTAAGTGTGAAGTGTGTGTGCGTGTGTGTGTGTGTTTATATATCGTGCCGATGAGTGTTGTTTAGTTGCATGCCTCACACATGTTGCATATTTTTCAGTTTTTATTTGTTAAATGTTGTTGTTTGGTCGCTTGGCTGTGTGTCTGCTGCTCAGACGTAGGAAGTTATTGGCGATTTATTTGTTTTATTTGTTTTATTCATTGCTGTTGTTGTTGTTGTTGTTGTTGACGCTGGTGATGATGTTTCTGTTGGCTTCATGCATATGAATGAGCATTATTCATAATTCCATTCGTTCGCTTATATATCTGTTACACCTGACCAATTGTTATTTATGTAGCAGGGAGCTTGTTTATGTCATTTCTGTGAGGAGAGGGTGGTCTGCGGGTGCTTTGATGCTTAATGGCTTGGAATAGTTATTTTTTATGGTGGTGGGTGGATGGATAAACAAGTAAAAAACATTAAGTTCGGCCGGGCCAAACTTTTAATACCCTCCACCTTAGGGTAAAAGAAACATTAGAAGAAATGTGGCAAAAACCATTAAATTACCGAATATCGGGAGGTACCGTTATATGGGGGCTATACCAAAACGTGGACCTATAATTACAATGTTTCGCCACCGGAGCTGGAACCCATTAAGACCCACAAATACCAATTTTTAGACAAATCAGTGAAAAAATGTGGCAAAAAAAAACTAAAATACCGAATATCGGGAGGTACCTTTATATGGGGGCTATACCACAACGTGGACCTATACATGCAATGTTTTGCCAAACGCTCAGGGACCCGTTATGACCTACAAATACCAATTTCCAGACAAATCCGTGAAAAAATGTGGCATAAATCATCAAAATACCGAATGTCGGGAGGTACCGTTATATGGGGACTATACCAGAATGTGGACCGATATATCTCATTTTCAATACCAACCATCCTAGACACAATGCAAATAGCTCTGCTATTTTGGCGCTCTACGTCAAATAATGTGGGCTGTATCGTGATTTCAACAGACAGACTGACAGACGGACAGACAGACGGACATCGTTAAATCGACTCAGAATTTTATGCTGATTATGAATATATACACTTTATGGGGTCTACGACGAATATTTAAGGATGTTACAAGCGGAATGACAAAGTTAATATACCCTCCTTTCCAAGGTGGAGGGTATAAAAATATGTAGTATTTGATACATAGTTGCTTGTAACAAAACAATAGAGCGATCTCAGGTGTCTTCAGTGACCCTCCGCGGCTTCATGGTCTAGATTTTTCCATGGCATTCTGAATTTTTAAAATTTATTGGCCGCTTTGTAAAAATAGAAGAAGACGTACTTGATATGCGATGTAGCGATCCTATCCCTCTTCGGGTAATTATGGCATTCATACATATACAGGGTGAGATGGAAAAACTGCAACCAATTTCAGACTGCTGTCATTTCTAAGCCACCCATCGGACAGCTTTTAAAATTATTCTAGAGACAGATCATTATATTGTTTACAAGCGGACAAGAGCATTTTGGTCAGAATTTTCCAGAAAAAAAGATATTCGGGATGGAATTCAAGCGTGATAGGGCGATTTCTTTAAATTTGGCTGGAAAACTCCAAAGTGGCTATCGTTAGAGCACTCCAGGCTATAAATGGGAATAAATCTTTTGTGTCTCGTACCATCGCCCGTTACCGTGATACTGGTAGCGTAGCCAGTAGCGACGTCAAGGAAGTGGATGGAAAAAAACAGCAACATCAGCAGAAATGGTTGGAAAAGTAAAGAAGCGACTTGATCGAAACCCGCATCGCAGTGGTCGAAAAATGGCTCGAGAGCTCGTGAACATATCGCAATATTCCATTGGGCAAATATTGAAAAATGAGCTCGGGGTAAAGCCATTGAAATACCAAAAAGCGCAAGAATTTACACCGCATCGCAAAGAAAATAGACTCAAAAGAGCTAAAGAGTTGCTTCGCTTCGCCAAATGTGGTGAACTGCCGAATTTGGTTTTCTCCGTCTCCGATGAGAAAACATTCGTTGTCCAGGAGATTGTTAGCTGAAAATGTGCACCTTCTGTGGGCCACCAAAACTCAAGCGGTGGCCATGGTGATGGCGTGGGCCGCCATAACAGCCGGTGGTCGCTCTCTGCCAGCGCTCATTTGGAATTACTCAGAGTTCTCTTGGAGAGTGGTAGCCTTCAACAGATTTCTAGGTCTATTCCGCAGGTACCAATTCGAAGATTAGCTATATGGGCTTCACTTCCCTCTTGGTAAAGGGTTGAGGACTATCTTACACTTCTGCTGCTCCCGTTGAGAATGCAACACCACATCGAGCCGAAGCTCTACCCGCGATTTGGGTATAAACCACAACCAATGCGTTGCACCCAAAACGGGATCTGTCCATAGTCAAGCTAGATCAACAGATCTAGAGGCCCCTGACGCCCGAGGCCCCGAATAGTCTCCGGTCAGATTTCGTAGTCGAAACTACTACCATTTCTTGCTCCATACACCACGGGACTGGTCACCCAAAATGAGAGAAAATTTAAGGCACGATGAGGGAATAGGACGAGTGCAACACAAGTGCTACACTAATGGAGCAGTCTAATCCCCACGTTTACATGGACGTAGCTTTCTCACTGCGAGGAACGAGGCCTATTCACCTCTTCCGCTCTGACGCTGGCGAACGGCAAACGATTAGATTTGAAAGTGCCCCCGACAAGATCAGAAGGATCTATGATGGTGAGGCAGAGAGTTGAGATTCCCTGTGAGTTCCCAGCACTTGCAGTACCAGAAAAAAGACCTCTGGTCAGATCTGGTAACCGGGTTACTTCCAGTTTCAGTCCCATGTGACTAGGGGACTGATAACTCCTTATGCTGAAGGGTGTATTAAAGCCTTGGGCACGCAAAACATTTTGGCCGCAGACCTTGGACATTCCAACAGGACTCAGCACCATAGCACTTAACATGCGCCACCCAAGAATGGTTACAAAATGAGCGTCCTCGCTTCATTTCCAGCGCAGAATTGCCACCAAAATCTCCGGATACAATTCTGTTGGACTATTGTATCTGGAGTGTATTTTGGAAAGCAAGGTTGGCACTACAAAATACCAAAGTGTCGATCACCTCAAGCAAGCGCTTTGCCGAGGATGGGACAAAATACAAAATAAAAATTATGGCGTTTGACTTTGTTGCAGTTTTTTTTTTAGCTCACCCTGTAAAGGCTAGGACATATAAAAGCTATGACATCTTCCCTGATAACCGTCTTTCCCAATAGCCACTCCGATTTTTTTCACAATTAAGTGTAGAATATTTTTGGGCAGTGGATTTTCCCAAACAAAATATCGGATTTCCCGAACGAAATGTCGGATTTTCCCAAACGAAATTTCCCAAATTTGAAATGTATTTCTGTGGCTTTGTCATGACGCATTAATTTCTTATCTGCCATAAAATATTTTCGGCAAAGTTCAAAATTTAACCTATTGTAAATCAAATGTCGGACATTTTTATTGACCCCCACTTCAGATAATTTAGTCTTATCGGCGGGCGAACTAATTGGATTTCCCTTGATTTGAGGAATATTTGTGAAATTCTATTAATGAATTATGCGGCGAATTATAAAATCGATTTTTTTAATAATTGACAATAAATTTAAAAAAAATATGGGGTACTTGGATTTTTAAGAATATTTTTGACGGTCTAACACATTCAATAATTATGACCTATTTATGGCTAGAGAGGGTATGTATATCATTTGATACGGCCAAAACGTGTCTAGTCGAAATAACGGTTTGAGACCCTAGGTCTCTTTGGAACAAATCCGTCTGTCTGTCTGGCATGGCACGATAGCTCTCGAAGGGATTCGATTTGATCCAAACTTGGTACATCGTAATATAATTGTCAAACTTCTTCTGGAACCTCCTCACACAAAATGTTGATATTTTCAAAGAAAATAATTTACTGCACAGAAAGAGAAAGGATCATCCGCTTTTACTTCAACTTTGCGATTCCAGGTGCGAAAACGGTCTATTAGAGCAAGCTATGGCAAATTTCTTTACGAATATCTCCGAAGTTCTAACAAATCCTATAATTACTTATTTTTAAGAATGGCATTTTGAAAAACAATACTTCTATCGAAGCTATTAAGTGTGGTTATTTTAGAACATAATCGTGAATTATTTTCCTTTAATATCCTTTTCAAAATTTTCAGAGGCACCAATGTAGGTTTTTTTAGGAGCACAGAGTCCTCTATCGCGTTTTCTTTTAAGTATGTAGTTTCAAAGCTCTAAAAGCTTAAAATTATGTGATTATCATCACTATCACATAGGATCCTATGCGGGATTTACCTTGCCGTTTTTATACCCTCCACTATAGTATGGAGGTTTATTAAGTTTTTCATTCCGTTTGTAACACCTCGAAATATACACCCCACACCAGTATACAGACCCCACAAAGTATTTATATTCTTGATCAGCATAAAATTTTATGTCGATTTAGCGATGTCCGTCCGTCTATCCGTCTGTCCGTCTGTGGCAATCACTCTAGCTTCCGAACGAAATGAAGTAGGTTGATAAAATTTTACTCAAATGTGTATTATGACTGCAGGACCTTTAATATGGAAATTGGGTGATGTAGACCCATGTTTTGGTATAGCCGCCATATAATGGTACCTCCCGATATTCGGTACTTTGATGATTTTAGTGACATTATTCACGGGAATTGCTTCAAATTTGGTATTTGAAGCTCGTAATGGGTACTACAGCCTATGACAGAAAATTGACTGTTCAGGTACCGGTCTTTGTATAGCTCCCATATAACGGTACCTCCCGACATTCTGTATTTGGATGATTTTAACGACATTATTCACCGATTTTTTTTATTCAAGTTTCGCACTTAAATATTGTAATGTTTTATGACAAAGGTGGGTTATGCAGGTCCACGTCGTCGTGAAGACCCTAATATTCGGTATTTTTACGATTTTTACAGAATTTTTAAAGGATTTTTTTTTTTTTTTTCAAAGATCGGCCCGGCCGAACTTACAGCTTTTTTATTTGTTTTTTTTTTTCTCTTTTTTTCCAATTTATAAAAAATCCCAAAATATCACGACCTCATGCCTTCCAAAAGAAAACTATTACAAAATATCTTTAAAAAAATATATTTTTTCTAAAAAATTCCATCTAAGATGGAATAGATAGAATAGGAGAAGCCTCGGGTGAACACAGCAGGCCCACCGCTCTCACAACCCAATTTAATGCCAAAGGAGGTGGCATCAATAACAACATTTTCACCACCCTGCTTTTAGACCAATGACCGCCAGAATCTCCATTACAGCTCGACTTCTTACAATGGAACCCAAATAATAGGTGTCTCAGGGACCCTACTTCATGACGGGTGCCTCAATGTAACGCAAGAATTAAGAAATAGATAAGACCTGTCTTTAACCCAGCTGGAGGGCCAAACCAATTCTCCCTCATATGTCGAATATTAACCATCCTCTTGGGTAAAACAGCCGGTTGGATGCGATTATTGAATTCGATAATAACTGGCATTTTGATGAGGTAGATGTCATTGGCCTTGTCTCACCATTTTATTGTTCGTGGACAGTGATGTTCAAGGAGAAGATCCGTTGTTAACTCTTTTCATTGGAGTTGCGAACATCAATGGCGCCCAAGTAAATTGTGACACTATCTATGCCATCGGTTGTTGTTGTAGCAGCTCATACAGCTGTGTTCGTTTTGTTTCCATTTTCTGACTTCATTCAATCTGGTTCCGCCTCTAAGTCCTATCTCAAAAAGGATGCAACCTGTATGGGTTGTGTCCATAACGAGACTGGAGTTAGGCGAGTCGCCTTGGCTGGACAGCGAAATAGGTGCAGCGTGTCATGTGGGCATGTGCCACAAGCTGGGCAGATGTTCTGCACATCGCTGTTAATCTGGGCCCAGTAGAAATTTAGGCGGTTGCACCATCCGGATCGTACGTGAGCCAAAACTACAACTACTACAATAGAATGCTGTCAAAATCCAACAATTCGAAATTAAAATTCCACCACACCCGAAAATGTCTTTTCCGATGGCCAAACTCAAACCAACTTGATAGGGAAATTGACTATCCCTGGTCTATTCGACATTGGTAATGCGTCCCCCGAATTATGATAAAGGCATTATGGGGACCGCGGCAAGACGTTCGCGAATTGTGGAATAATGCCAGCAGAGACCGTAGCCACAATCAAACTTAGAGCTATTGGGGAGAGTTGAAGACTTGACAAACGCAATGTTTTTACAGTTGAAGAAACTTGGAAATTTTTGCCAAAAAAATGAACTGAGTATTGTACGAGGTGCAGTGGGCTTTCCCCATCAAACTTATCTCAGCAACCGGCCAATGGTGGAAATTATTGATAACTCATTGGTAATTTCGAACCGAATCCAAACTAACATTACTCTTGTTCGATTCTTTATCAGTGGGAAAATGTGTTTGGTATGCCTCGACGGGAAAATACCAGAGCACACCGCACTATGCTTATGTTTTGCTGCCACTTTTTTTTTTGGATATGATAAGATCAATGCTGTGGTAATTTGCTCTGCCAAATTTTCAAAATTTCTCCAACTATAAAAACCCTGCAATTGCAGCAGAAACATCAGTCAATTCTTCAACTTCAACCTTCCACAATGAAATCCCTAATTGTTCTAAATCTGATTGTGGCCACGGTCTCGGCTGGCATTGTGCCACCAATTCACGAACGTCTTCCTGCCATTCCAGTAATGCCCCTGCCAGAATTTGAGGGACGCATTACCAATGGTGAATTGGCCAGGGCTGGCCAGTTTCCCTATCAGGTGGGACTGAGTTTGGCCTTTGGCGAAGATACTTTCTGGTGTGGCGGTACTTTGATTTCGAATCGTTGGATTTTAACGGCTGCCCATTGTACAGATGGCGCTGATGGTGTCACAATTTACTTGGGCGCCATTGATGTTCGCAACCACAATGAAAAGGGTCAACAACGGATCTACTCCTCCAAATCGTACATTATTGTTCACGAACAATGGAATGGTCAGACAATGGCCAATGACATCTCCCTCATCAAAATGCCAGTAATTATTGAGTTCAATGATCGCATCCAACCGGCAGTTTTACCCAAGAAGAATGGTCAATATTCGTCATATGAAGGAGAATTGGTTTGGGCCTCCGGCTGGGGTAGAGACAGTGATGAAGCCTCATCTATTTCTCAATTCTTGCGTTACATTGAGGTACCCGTCATGAAGCAGAGTACCTGCAATACCTATTATTTGGGATCGATTAGCGAAAAGATGATTTGCATCAGTACCAAGGGTAAGAAGTCCACCTGTAAAAAAAAAAAATTTTCACTAATGTTCTTATGGAAGGGGTGTGGTCTTTGATATATTTCGAAAGTCGTATAATTCTACAAAAAAAACTTTCACAAGAGGAAAAAAGGCAACCTAATATTTTAATAACTACCTACATCTGAGAGAATTATTCTCATAGTTCATGATATTTGGGAAAGCCAAGAAGTGACCGCGATTATCATTCACTTGTGAATGCTCGACACATATAGAGCTTGCTTTTCATCAAAATCGTCATACCAAAAAGCTGAAAAAGCCATGTGACCTTTTTCTTCACCGGAAATATCAGTAAAATCCAAGAATGACTAATGGCTCTAATAGCCCTTGGAATATATTTAGAAAAAAAAATAATATTGTAAAAGATTTAATGGTTATTAATAGTCCCTACATATTATTTAAAAAAAATCCTCGAATAGTGAAAAAAATATACCCAGAAAAATATATTTGAAAAATTCACGATTTGTGGCTCTTATGCTCCACTAATAGTGGAGGACCGCTAGGACCATTTAAGTTACAAATTATTGTTAAAAATTTATGATTAGTGGCTCTAATGACCTTTGAAAAATATTCTTAAAAATCCATGATTAGTGACAATTAGTAGTCCTTAAAAAAATCTTAAAATCCACAATTTGTGAATATTGAAAATGTATTCTTGAAAATCCACAATTGTTGGCTCCGCTGTCCAAATTTGTGGCTCTCATAGTCCTTGACAATAATAATCTTAAAATCCACGATTATAGTTCTTAAAAACTTAAAACTTAAAACAAGAACCTCCAGATCTCCTGAACATCCTCATCCTGTAAATCTGAAGGTTCTTGAAAAAATATTTTTAAAAATCCACATTTTTGGATCTAATGGCCGTGGAAATATGTTCGAAAAACTTTATAGTCCTTATTATAATAATCTTAAAAATCCGTAAGTGTCCAGTCCTGGAATAATGTTCTTGAAATCGACGATTTGTAAATATTGAAAAAATATTTTCAAAAACTATTATTGGCTCCGTTGTCCTTAAAAAATAAATATTCACAATATCCTCGTCTTGTGGAGATCCTTGAAAAAATATTCTTAAAAAATCGTGATTAGTGAAAATATATTCTTGAAAAATCCAGGATTTTTGACTCCATTGTCCTTAAAAAATATTTTTTAAAATCCAAGATTAGTCCTGGAAAAAATACTTTTAAAATCCTCAATTATAGTCCTTAAAAATATTCTTGAAAATCCTCTTCTTGTGGATCTAGAGGTCCTTGAAAATTCCTAGTTTTGTTGCTCTGACGGCTTAAAAAAGGCCTTATAAGCATTGGACGGGGAAAGGTATTAAAATTTTAATTCTTCAAAATTCATGATTAGAAGCTCTGATTTTCCATGAAAAATATTATTCAAAATCCTTGATTAATGACTATTAATGGTCCTTAAAAATATTCTTAAAGTCCACGATTACTGAATATTGAAAATATATAAAACGACAGATTGCTTCCTTAAAAAAATTTAAAAATTCAAGATTTGTGGTTCTTTTAGTCTTTGAAAACATAGTTCTAAAATCAATGATTATAGTCCTCAAAAAATCAACGATTTTAACATCCAAGTCATGTGGATCTAGAGGTCATTGAAAAAAATATTTTTAAAAATCCATGATTTCTTGCTCTGGTGGTCCTTGAAAAAAATATTCTTAAAAAATCACGGCATTTGGATCTAATGATCCGTGGAAAAGTATTTGAAATACTCCACGTTTATAGTCCTTGAAAACATTTTGTAAAAATTCGGTGCTAATAGTCCCTGAAAAAATATTCTTAAAAAATCCAAGACAGATTTTGAAAAAATATTCTTAAAAAATCCAAGACAGATTTTGAAAAAATATTCTTAAAAATCCACGATAGTGTCTCCAGAAGTCCTAAAAAATCTAAAACTCCAATGGTCTTAAAAAAATTTTAAAAACAAATTCTACGATCTGGAGCTTTGATGGTTCTTGACAAGTATTCGTAAAAATCCACGATTTGAGGTTCCAATATTGCTGGAAAAAAATATTTTCAGTATTTTTGATTATTGTTTCCAAGGGTCCTGAAAATAATTTAAAAAAATCTACGAGGCCCTGTAGTCTTTGAAAATTGTTCAAAAAATCCATGATTTGGGATTCTACTAGGTCTTGAAAAAATATTCCTAAAAATCCACGATTAGTGCCTCCAAAAATCCTAAAAATATTTAAAAAATATCTACCATCGGGAGCCTTGATGATACCTGGAAGATAATATTAAAAATCCTCCATTTAAGGTTCCATTAGTTCTGGAAAATATAATCTTAAAAACCCATGATTAGTGTATCAAAAAGTCCTAAAAATTTTTTTCAAAAAAAAAAAATCACGATCTGATGCCCCGATGGTCCTTAAATATTATTGCTAAAAATCCACGATTTGAAGTTCCACTAGTCCTTGGAATAAATAATCTATAAAATCCATGATTAGTGTCTCCACACGTTCTGAACAAAATATTTCATGACCGGCTGCCCTGATTGTCCTTGAAAATTATTCGTAAGAATACATTAGTCGAGGTTTCTCTAGCGCTTAAAAAATAATCTTAAAAATCCACGATGTGGGGTTCCATTACTTCTTGAAAAAAATATTCTTAAAAATCCACGGTTATAGTCTCCAGTAGTCATAAAAAAACATTTTAAAAATATGCCACCATCGGGGCCCCGATGGTCCTTGAAATTTTTTCATAAAAATCCACGATTTGAAGTTCCACTAGTGCTTGAAAAAATATTCTTAAAAATCCACGATTGGTGTCTCCAGAAGCCCTAAAAAATATTTAAAAAAAAAACTACGATCGGGGCCCTGATGGTCCTTGAAAATTATTCGTAAAAATCCCAGATTTGATAATCTTAAAAATCAACGATTAGTGTCTGCAAAAGACCTAAAAATATTTAAAAAAAATCTACGACCAGGGGCCCCGATGGTTCTTGAAAATTATTATTTGAGGTTCCACTAGTGCTTGAAAAAATACTTTTAAAATTCCACGATCAGTGTCTCCAAAAGTTCGAAAAAAATATTTAGAAAATTCTACGATCTGGGAAATAATCTTAAAACTCCACGATTTAAGGTTCTAATAGTTCTTGAAAAAATAATCTTAAAAATCCACAATTTTAGGTTCGACTAGTCCTTGAAAAAATATTCTTAAAAATTCACGACACTATCCCCCAAAAGTCCTGAAAAATATTTGAAAAAATATACGATCGTGGGCCCTGATGGTCCTTAAAAATTATTCATAAAAATCCAAGATTTAAGGTTCCACTAGCCCTTGAAAAATAATTTTTAAAATCCACGATTTGAAGTCCTACTAGTCCTTGAAAAACTAATATTAAAAATCCACGACACTAGTCAACAAAAGTCCCAAAAAATATTTGAAAAAAAATCCATGATTTGAGTTTCCACTAGTCCTTGAGAAAAATTTAAAAAATCCTCGATTTTTAAGTTTTTGCTAGACCTTGAAAAATAATCTTTAAAATCAAAGTGTCTCGAGCCACAAGGATTCTTAAAAAAATACTATTGGTAGCTCCGATGGTCCTTCAAAAATGTTCTTTAAAATCCATCGCTTTTTTTAATTTTCAGATTTTAATTAATTAATTAAGAAGTAAATTTATTTTATTATAAATTTAAGTCCTTACAGCCGTTTATGCAGATCCGTACCTTATCGCCATTGGTCGAAGCAAAGGTAGTATAATTTAAATTCCTGAATTCTCACACCTTGTGGTTTCTGAATTACAGCAATGTTCATTTCATATAGACAGTTAGTTAAATCAAACTTGTAGCCAGCTCCCTCCTTCGCCCTTTTCACCACGATTATGTTACGAATATTACCACCCATCCCCTTGCCGAAGATTTGTGAAAAAAGCGTGCTGAAGCAATCTTAATTGCCTGGAATTGGTGATAAATTTTTCGCCACATTTCAAATAACCATCAATTAAATAATTGCCCAAAAAAAACCACAGGCCCGAATTAATTTCTGGAGGGAGAGAAGGGGAGGAGGTTTAGGGGTTTCTATGAATATTATGGTGAGAAAAATGCCATAGTTTTTCTCACACAATTACTCAATGGGCCACGCCAAGCCAGACCAGACCAGCGCAACACGCAAAATAGCATGAAAATACACTTAAGGCGCTGCTACTGATTAATGGTGGTGGTCAGTAAATGATAAAGACGCACGAATTTCGCATATTATGTATGAATGAGAGGCACACAGACCCACATAGTCCGAAACTTATACACAGGCAAAACCCCTCCAGTGGCGAACAATGGTGTTTTGTTGGATACATGACTGAATGATTGTCTGATGATGCAACCTGTCGAACTACAATGCACTGCAGTGCGCCGCCCTGCTCCACTCCACTCCGCACTTGGACTGATTTGATTTCATTTCTTCGCCAAATGGAATGGGAAAAGTCGCACAGTTAATTCGACAACGCAGCGATCAGATAATTAAGAAAGCTGGTGGACAGTCGGTGTGCAGACCCCTCTGCACACCTTCGGCGAGTGTTGGAAAATGCTGACTAGCTAGCACTAGCCAGCCACACTGATGGCTCCAAAAGTGGTCTATGGAATTTTATAAAAGCAAATGCCGCAACCGGACTTGGCTTTAGTTTGGCGAGAAGCGCGCGTGCCTAACAAACAGTTATTAAGTTATCAGCCAGCCAAGGAAAGTGAAACAAACAACCGGACAAAAAATAAAAACAATTAAAGGCAAAGAAATAAATTTTTTATTGTAATGGAAACTATGAAAAAACCTCCAATGGAATATGTAAAATAAAGAAAAAACAGAGGAAGACCGAACAAGATGAGACAGGTTTAGTGAAACAAAAAAAAAAATAAAAATTGTAACCAAAAGAGAAATTCTGAAATCCAAAAAAAATTAAAAATTAAACAAAAAAGTATCCCCCGCTTACAAAATGGCAAAGTGTAACCCCTTATGGTATCACTTACTGGCCCTCTACTGTGTAATGGGTCTGGGGAGAACTAGCCTAGCCCTGGATTGGAATAAAGTGAAACCCATGTATTTGGTGGCCATGAATCCGAAACCCACCAACTCGGCCATGCACGATGCCAACGATGATGAACCGTTGGTCCTGAATCTAGAAACCGAACCCATGCCCGATAATGACATTACCAAAGAAGCCATGAATCGTATATTTGGTGGCAATGAAGCGGATAAATCCAGTTTTCCCTATCAAATTGGTTTCCTGCTACAGAGACCCAAGGGTCTTTATTGGTGTGGAGGATCCTTGATATCCCATGAATTTGTCCTGACGGCGGCCCATTGTGTGGATATGTAGGTGGCAGGAGATTTATGATTTGGAAAAGTGAACGATTTTTAAAATTAATTTTCTTCTTTTTATTGGCGGTGTTAAAAAAGGGCCTCCCGTGCTTTGGTGTTTCTGGGCGCCCACGACATCAAGAATCCCGATGAACCTGGCCAAATACGCATGATGGTCTATCACCGTGATTTCTATATATTTCCCACATGGAATCCTCGCAAGCTCAAGGATGACATTGCCATAGTGCATTTGCCGAAATCGATAAGTTATAATGGTAGGTTGAATGGAGTTTTTTTGGGAAGGAGAGAAAAATTAAAAACCAAACAAAAGACGACCAGAACTATTACGAAAAAAGGCAGCAAAAAGGGTAAAAGTTTGGATACAGGGATTATATTCCCCAAGGAAGAAAATCAAAAAAAAGTCAGTTCAAACATTTCTATAAAATCTGAAAGTCTTTAGAAAACCTTGAGAGAAAATAACAAGTAAAAAAATAGCAAAGTTCGACTGGGCCGAACTTTTAATACCCTCTACCATTTGGAAGGAACTCGAAAAATTAAAAAAAAAATTACGTCAAAAAATACGGCTCAAATAAAAATGTATATAAGGGCTATACGAAGACGTGATGTTGGATAAGTAATTTCTCTGTCATAGGCTGTAGTAACCATTCCGAACTTTAAATACAAAATTCGAAACAATTCCGGTGAATAATGTCTCTAATGTCATCAAAATACAGAATAAAGGCAGGTACCGATGTATGGGGGCTATACGAAGACGTGGACCTACATAAACAATTTTCAGTCATAGATTGTAGTACATATTACGAACTTCAAATACAAAATTTGACGCAATTCCGCTAAATAATGTTGCGAAAAATCCAGAAAATACCGAATATCTCGGGGTAGCGTTATATGGGTGCTATACTAAAACCTAGACCTATATAGACAATTCTCTTCCAGGAGATAAAGTACTAGGGGAGAATTCCTTAGGAGGATTTTTAGACTATTCTATTAAAAAATGTGGCTTAAATCTCAATACCGAGTATCGGAGGGGGGATACTATTGTATGGGGCCTATGCAATATCGTGGACCTATACAGAAAATTGCTTTTCAGGGGGTAAATTATTCACCGAGAACTAATTTGGTGGATTTTCAGCCTATTCTATTGAAAAATGTGACTAAAATCATCAAAATACCCAGTATCGGGGGACCTTTATATACAGTTCTCCTCCAGGGAGTAGGATACCCACAAAGAAATCCTTGTGTAGAATTTCAGACAATTTCATTAAAAATTGTGCCTATAATCACCAAAATATCGAATATCGGGGGTACCATTATATGGGGGCCATTCGATATAGCCCATCTTTGAACTTGACCTGCCTGCAAACAAAAGACACATTGGTGCTAATTTTTAGCTTCCTATCTTTATTCGTTTTGACTCTAAAGTGATTATAACAGACGGACGGACGGACAAGGCTAAATCTTAGAATTTTCATTTGTGGATTTTCTTAAAACCCCGATTAGTGGCTCTAACAGTCCTTATTCTTAAAAAATTCACGTCTGTGACTCTGACGATCATTGAAAAAATATTCCTAAGAGACCACGATTAGTGTCTCCAAAAGTTCTAAAAAATATTTAAAAAAATCTACGATTGGGAGCTCTGATTGTCCTTGAAAATAATTCATAAAATTCCATGATTTGAAGTTCCACTAGTGCTTGAAAAAAATATTCTTAAAAATCCACGATAAGTGTCTCCGAAGTCCTAAAAAATATTTTAAAAAATCTACGATTAGAAGCTCTGATGGTCTTTGAAAATTATGCGTAAAAATCCACAATTTTAAGTTCCACTAGTGCTTCAAAATTTCTGAAAAAAATATTTAAAAAATTCTACTATCGGGGACCCTGTCCCGAAATAATTCATAAAAATCCATGATTTGAGGTTCCAATAGTGCTTGAAAAAAATATTCTTAAAAATCCACTATTTATGTCTTCGGAAGTGTTAAAAAATATTTAGAAAAAAACTCTACGATCGGGGACCTCTGATGGTCCTTGAAAATTATTCTTAAAAAAATCCACAATTTGAAGTTCCACAAGTCCTTAACAAAATAATCTTAAAAATCCACGATTTGTGCCTCCAAAAGTTCTGAAAAAAAATATTAAAAAAAAATTCTACGATCGGGGGCCCTGGTGGTCCTCGAAAATTAGTCCTTCAAAATCCTTGAAAAATATGCTCAAAAATCCACGATTAGTATTCCCAAAGAGCTTAAAAATAATTTTAAAAAAATCTGCAGAACCTTCGTCCTATTCCTTAAATTTCAGGATTTGAGGTTTCACTAGGCCTTGAAAAAATAATCTTAAAAAAACACTTTTTTTGTTTAAAAAATTTCAGATTATAGCTTCTGCCGGATTTAAATGAGCAGTTGATTAATTAAGAACTAAATTCGGCAAAATACCTACTCCCTACTGCCTTCTACGCAGATCCTTACCTAATCCTCAATGATCGAAGCAAAGGTTGTAAAATTATAATTGCTCAATCCAGACACATTGTGGTTCGAGAATTAAAGCAATGTCCATTTTAGATAGAACCCTAGCCCCTAGTAAAGTCAAACTTGTGACCAGCTCCCTCCACCTCCTCCCTTTTCACATCGACTATGTTACGAATTTACCAACCATCCCCTTGCCGTAGATTTGTTAAAAAAAAATCCAAAATTGTTACGAAAAGGACGACAGAAATGGTACTAGTTTGGAGGCAGGGATATTATTCCCCAATCGCAGAATAGTCAGCCAAAAAATGTTCTTTAAAATATTAAAGACTTTGGAAAACCTCGAGAGAGGGTTAAAAGGGATTTTTACCAGAGACTTCATTTTTATACCCTCAGCCATGTGGCTAAAGAGGGTATATATCATTTGATACGGCCAAAACGTGCCTCATCAAAATAACGGTTTTAGACCCTAGGTCTCTTTGGACCAAATCCGTTTCAGGACATCTGTAGCCGATCTAGCGATGTCCGTCCGTCCTTCCGTCTGTCTGGCTGGCTGGTGCGCACGATAACTCTCGAAGGGAGTATCCGATTTGATACGAACTTGGTACATTGTAATATTATTGTCAAACTTAGATCGAGTTCGGAGATGGGCAATATCGGTCCACTCCTTCTGGTACCTCCCCCAGAAGGAATGGACCGTTATTTTCAGAGAAAATATTTTACTGCACAGAAAGAGAAAGGACAATCCGATTTCGCTCCAACTTTTCAAATCCTAATATTTGCATTAATGCTAGGTCAGGTGCGAAAATGGGCAATATCGGTCCACTCCATCAAGTACCTCCTCCACAAATGTTAAAAATTTTAAATAATTATAAATCTTATGAAATATGATGCAAGTGTCCGATTGTCTCTAAATTATACACATCGTAATATTTTCATTAGCCCAAGGTCTGATGTGAAGATGAAATATATCGGTCCACCCCTTCTGGTACCTCCCCCACAAAGGGTCAACATTTTGAGTATCCATAAAGCTCATAAAACGGGAAATTAACATCCGATTCCATCGAGACTTGGTACATCTCAATAATTCCATCAATACAAAATTTCTCATAAAGATAGTCGTTTCGGCCCATTCCTTCTCGTACCTCCCCTAAATAGGGTCAAAGTTTTGAATAACCAAAACGGTCATAAAAACAGAAATAAGCCTCCGGATCTCTTCATATTTCACACATCCCATTATATCTACTAACATAAGCTCTACTGTGAAGATAGTCCACTCCTTCTGGTACCTCCCTTCTGGTCCACTCCTTCTGGTACCTCCCCCACAAAGGGTCAACATTTTGAATATCCATGAAGCTAATAAAACGCGAAATTAACATCCGATTCCATTAAGATTTGGTAACTAGCAATGTTTTCCAAAACAAGATCTGTTATAAAGATTGTAGAGATCGAACCATTCCTTCCCTTCCTGGCCCCACAAAGGGCCAAAGTTTAGAATAACCGCAACGATCTAAAATTTCGAAATAAGTCTCCAGTTCTCTTCATATTTCACACATCCCATTATTTCTACTAACATAAGATCTACTGTGAAGATGGGATATATCGGTTCCCTCCTTCTGGTACTTCCCCCACAAAGGGTCAAAATTTTGAAAGCTCATAAAACGCGAAATCAACATCCTATTTAATTCAGACTTTGTACATCTCAATATTTCCATCAACACAAGATCTGTTATAAAGATGGTAGAGTTCGGACTATTTCTTCTGGAACCTCCCCCACATAGGGTTCAAGATTTTGAAAATCAAAACGCTCAAAGAAAGTGCATCCCTCTGTCTTCAAATTTTACACATACAAACATTTTTGCTAATGCATGATCTCTTGTGAAGATGATATATATCTGCGAACCCCTTCTGGTACCTCACCCACAAAGGTTCACAATTTCCAATATTTATATCTGTCATAACTTGTGAAACAAGTCGTCAATTCGTTTCAACTTGCTACATCTAAATATTTCTCTTAACCAGAAATCTGACTTGAATTTGGAATTTATAAATTCGCATAAAATTGGATATAAATGTTCGATTTTCTTTTAATTTTGCCTGTACCAATATTTTTATATGTATTAGATGAAATAGGAAAATGGAATATGTGGTACCTCGCGCAAACTTTTAACATTTTCTACAAATTATCGCATACCGCATATAAAGTGAAGGAAGCAGTCGATATAGTTCAAACCTGGCACGTCGCAATATTTGTATCGTATATATTTAGGTCCGATACGAAATGGTCAATATTGACCCATTCCTTCGGAGCCTACTCCATAGAGGGTCAACAACTTGAATAATCATAACAAATGTCAAAACATATTTAAATAATCGAATATTTATTACCGAATAATTATTTTTGTTTATTCAGTTTTAAGTAAACTATCGTTTGCTAGGCTATCAAAAATTAACCCACCTTCCTCTCTAAAAAAAACCGATTTAAAATCCTAACCCATCTCTTTGTTTTAGAAAGAATTCAACCGATACAATTACCCAAACGAGACTATGAATATCGGACATTTGAAGATAAACTCGGGGTAGCATCCGGTTGGGGTCGCTATGCGGCGGGGGTGCATGCCATCAGTAACGTACTACGCTATGTACAACTACGCATCGTCAACGGCAGGACATGCAAAAATAATTTTCCGCTCTCATATCGT